>NC_091175.1:27794128-27914128 GCF_040958095.1 Procambarus clarkii
TAACCCCTACAACCCCCTCACAACCTCCCACAACCCTCCAACAACCCCCACAACCCTCCCACAACCCCCACAACCCTCCCACAACCCCTCACAACCCCCCACAACCCCCCACAACCCCCCACAACCCCTCACAACCCCCACAACCCCCACAACCCCGCACAACCCTCCCACAACCCCCACAACCCCAACAACCCCCCACAACCCTCCCACTAACCCCACAACCCTCCCACAACCCCCACAACACCCCACAACCCCGACAACACCCCACAACCCCCACAACCCTCCCACAACCCCCACAACCCCCCACAACCCTCCCACAACCCTCCCACAACCCCTACAACCCCCCACAACCTCCCACAACCCCCCACAACCCTCCCACAACCCCCACAACCCTCCCACAACCACCACAACCCAGTACAACTCCCCCACAACACCCCCACAACCCTCCAACAACCCCCACAACCCTCCCACAACCCCCACAACCCTCCCACAACCCTCCCACAACCCCTCACAACCCCTCACAATCCCCCCACAACCCCTTACAACCCCCCACAACCCCTCACAACCCCCACAACCCCCACAATTCCGCATAACCCTCCCACAACCCCCACAACCCCCCACAACCCTCCCACTAACCCCACAACCCTCCCACAACCCCCACAACCCCCCCCCCTCCACAACACCCCACAACCCCCACAACACCCCACAACCCCCATAACCCTCCCACAACCCCCACAACCCCCCACAACCCTCCCACAACCCCTACAACCCCCCACAACCTCCCACAACCCCCCACAACCCTCCCACAACCCCCACAACCCTCCTACAACCCCCACAACCCCCTACAACCCCTACAACTCCCCCACATCCCTCCCACAACACCCCCACACACCCCCACCCACAACCCCCCACAACCCTCCCACAACCCTCCCACAACCCCCACAACCCCTACAACCCCCCACAACCCTCCCACAACCCCCACAACCCTCCCACAACCCCCACAACCCTCCCACAACTCCCACAACCCTCCCATAACCCCCACAACCCTCCCACAACCCCCACAACCCTCCTACAACCCCCTCAACCCCCACAACCCTCCCACAACCCCCCACAATCCCCCCACAACCCTCCCACAACCCTCCCACAACCCTCCCACAACCCCCCACAACCGCCCCCACAACCCTCTCACAACCCTCCACAACCACTCCCCCACAACCCTCCCACAACCCCCACAACCCTTCCACAACCCCCCCCCACAAACCTCCCACAACCCCCCACAACCCTCCCATAACCACCACAACCCTCCCACAACCCCCACAACCCCTACAACCCCCACAACCCTCCCACAACCCCCACAACCCCCCACAACCCTTCCACAACCCCCACAACCCTCCCATAACCCTCCCTCAACCCCCACAACCCCCCCAACCCTCCCACAATCCTCCCACAATCCCCTCAACCCCCCCACAACCCTCTCACAACCCTCAAACAACCCCCCACAACCCTCCCACAACCCTCCCACAACCCCCCACAACTCCCCTCCTCAACCCTCCCACAACCCTCCCACGACAACCACAACCCTCCCACAACCCTTCCACAACCCCCACAACCCTCCCAAAACCCTCCCACAACCCCACAACCCCCCCCACAACCCTCCCACAACCCCCACAACCCTCCCACAACCCCCACAACCCTCCCACTACCCCCCACAACCGTCCCACAACCCCCCTCCCCACAACCCTCCCACAACCCCCCAGAACCGTCCCACAACCCCCCACCACCCTCCCACAACCCTCCCACAACCCCCACAACCCCCCCAACCCTCCCACTAAACCCACAACCCTCCTATAACCCCCACAGCCCCCCACAACACTCCACAACCCCCACAACCCTCCCACAACCCCCACAACCCCCCACAACCCTCCCACAACCCCCACAACCCCCCCCCCACAACCTCCCACAACCCCCACAACCCCCCACAACCCTCCCACAACCCCCACAACCCTCCCACAACCCCCTACAACCCCTACAACTCCCCCACAACCCTCCCACAACCCCCCCACACACCCCTACCCACAACCCCCCACAACTCTCCCACAACCCTCTCACAACCTCCACAACCCCCCCACAACCCTCCCACAACCCTCACAACCCTCCCACAACCCCCACAACCCTCCCACAATCCCCACAACCCTCCCACAACCCCCACAACCCCCACAACCCCCACAACCCCCCCACAACCCTCCCACAACCCCCACAACCCTCCTACAACCCCCACAACCCTCCCACAACCCCCCACAACCCTCCCACAACCCCCACAACCCTCCCACAACCCCCACAACCCTCCACAACCCCCACAACCCTCCCACATCCCCTACAACCTTCCCACAACCCTCTCACAACCCTCCCACAACCCTCCCACAACCCTCCCACAACCCTCCCACAACCCTCCCACAACCCCCCACAACCGCCCCCACAACCCTCCCACAACCCTCCACAACCACCACCCCCACAACCCTTCCACAACCCCCCCCCCACAACCCTCCCACAACCCCCCACAACCCTCCCACAACCACCACAACCCTCCCACAACCCCCACAACTCTCCCACAACCCCCTTAACCCCCTCAACCCCCCCACAACCCTTCCACAACCCCCACAACCCTCCCATAACCCTTCCACAACCCCCACAACCCTCCCACAATCCTCCCACAATCCCCTCAACCCCCCCCCCCACAACCCTCCCACAACCCTCACAACCCTCCCACAACCCCCCACAACCCTCCCACAACCCTCCCACAACCCCCACAACTCCCCTCCTCAACCCTCCCACAACCCTCCCACAACCCTCCCACGACCCCCACAACCCTCCCACAACCCTCCCACAACCCCCACAACCCTCCCACAACCCTCCCATAACCCCCCACAACCCTCCCACAACCCTCCCACAACCCCCTCACAACCCTCCCACAACACCCACACCCCCCCCCCTCTCAACACTCCCACAACTCTCCCACAACCCCCCACAACCCTCCCACAACCCCCTCACAACCCTCCCACAACACCCCCCCCTCTCAACCCTCCCACAACCCTCCCACGACCCCCACAACCCTCCCACAACCCTCCCACAACCCCCACAACCCTCCCACAACCCTCCCATAACCCCCCACAACCCTCCCACAACCCTCCCACAACCCCCTCACAACCCTCCCACAACACCCACACCCCCCCCCTCTCAACACTCCCACAACCCTCCCACAACCCCCCACAACCCTCCCGCAACCCCCCACAACCCTCCCACAACCCCACAACCCCCCACAACCCTCCCACAACCCCCACAACCACCACAACCCTCCCACTACCCCCACAACCGTCCCACAACCCCCCCACAACCCTCCCACATCCCCCCACAACCGTCCCACAACCCCCCACCACCCTCCCACAACCCTCTCACAACCCTCCCTCAACCCCCCTCTCCACCCTCCCACAACCCCAACCCCCCCCCTTACAACCCTCCCACAACCCCTCACAACCGTCCCACAACCCCCCAACCCCCCCACAACCCTCCCACAACTCTCCACAACACCCCCCCCCCCCCCCCACAATACCCACAACCCTCCCACAACCCCCCACAACCACTGTCTCCATGTCTCCAGAGCTACGACACACCTGGAGAGATGTTATTGATGAGAAGAACTAGTAGAGAAAATTACCATCCCCCCAAAAAATTAATTGGGGAAGACATGCTGAAGACGTTGCAAGTGTTTTGTCGCGCCTCCAGTAAGATGTTAAGATTCATGGCACAGTTGCTTAGTTTGTCACAATTTAATAATTTCTGATGTTAGCATCTAAGGCTACCATTAGACTGGTAAAAATGTGTCCTTTGGCTCAAACTGAATTGACACTATTGTTAGCAATAGGAAGCTGGTCGGCCGAGCGGACAGCACACTGGACTTGTGATCCTGTGGTCCCGGGTTCGATTCCGGGCGCCAGCAAGAAACGATGAGCAGAGTTTCTTTCACCGTATGCCCCTGTTACCTAGCAGTAAATAGGTACCTGGGAGTTAGTCAGTTGTCACGGGCTGCTTCCTGGGGGTGGAGGCCTGGTCAAGGACCGGGCCGCGGGGACACTAAAAAAGCCCCGATATCAACTCAAGATAACCTCAAGATAACAAGCACACACAACTACACCTTATTTACAATGGGCCAGAAATGACAACAGCCTCCACACCCATCCAGTCGAGTTGGTGAGAACAGAGAGATTTCAACAGGAATAAATTCTTACACGAACTCATTCAAGATAACTCTGCGGATTACTTAGCTTAATTTGTTTGTTTACTTGTGCCACCACCACTCGTGGAGAGCACACCTGCAAGTGACTCCCATCACTGAACGCAAAATCTTTCATTCAGGCTTTCCATAGGTTTACCGCCCACCACTTACACGCTAACTTAACGATCTCAGAAAATAGGGCTAATTTAGTGACTGTGGAATGATGCCTCTGAAACATCTGTAACCAGCCTGTAGTTTGTTCTATGCTCGAACAAGGACAGTGTCCATGGATATTCAGTCCACCAAGAAAGAATGCATGCATAGTGGTGACAGTGAAGTGCTCTCTCCACACAACGTTGTCCTGCACAAACAAGATGCCTGGTGGAACTCCACACCGTAGTCACAGAGACTGAGTCACAGGGGAACACACAGGGGAGCACACACACTGACTTACAATTCAGATGAGCCTAACCAACATGTGTTGGTTAGTCCTGTTCACTGATGTGTGACAGCACATGTGACCCCAACACCT
The DNA here is from genome assembly GCF_040958095.1 of Procambarus clarkii. NCBI lineage: Eukaryota > Metazoa > Arthropoda > Malacostraca > Decapoda > Cambaridae > Procambarus > Procambarus clarkii. The sequence goes on from NC_091175.1 coordinate 27,798,931, forward strand.
TCCATTCCAGACGAGGAAGCCAGAGACATACATGATAGCTTCCTGTCTAATACATGACAGCCACCTGTCTAACATACATGACAGCCACCTGTCTAACATACATGACAGCTACCTGTCATGTATGTTATGACATATGTAATCTATGTACACATCCAATTTGACGGTATTGTTGTCTTGATCTGTGACGGACGCAGATGAGAGTAGTCATGTCCTGGCCAGCAGGGTATTCTGAGAAGAATTATAATTTCCTATAAAGGCCCTACTAGCTTCAAGACAGTAGATAAACTAGTGCATTTAGCGCCTGATGGACCGATTAACTCTAGAAAACCCTCAGATCCACAAAACACAACACGACACGTACTCCCAGAAGGGGCAGCTGCACCATTGTGCAATACACATTAAAAAAAAAACATCAAAATGAACTCAGCAAGTTGGAGTAGATGTTTTCAATTGTTATGCTTGGCTCAGTCAGCCCTGTTTACTGAGCTCGGATTTACAACCTCCCTGCTGGGATCATGTAAACATTTACCAATGTTGTATGTGAATATAATTTAATTCATTGCTGAGCTTCACTGAGCAGCCTATCCTCGTTACCGTTCACAACGTTACTAAAACGATGTACTAACGTGCCCGAACCTAACCTAACCGAGCACCCACGAATAGAAACCGGGACATCATGTCAATTTTTGGAGCTTGTTTATGATCTTTGTGATAAAAATCACATCACTGTGATTTTTAGTACATATTACTTTAACATTGGGAATTTTACCATCAAAATACGATGTTATGCTCGAGGAGAGGTTGGCACTGAGGCCTGTGTGCCTGGTCACTCATGTTCACCCAAATGCTGCTCCTGGGCATTCATGACCAAGTGTGTCTGGTCACACACTCGGACGAAGGTTCGAATCCTCGTCACGGCCCTTGTGGATTTGTCAGCCCGTCCTCCAAACAAAGATCCAAAAGTGATTCCATGCACCCGCCAAACCCCCTGTTTATGAATGAAAAGCGGTTTACACACGACTCACAACTGCTGACGTTCAAACATATCCGGAACAAGTGCTTCACTGACGAATTTTGTTCGAATCACAACGCTATAAATGCTTCACCCACGTACTACAAATACAAATAATCGCCAACAGAACCTAAACACCTAACCTAACCTATGCATATATATGCACAATATGCTAATATATTATAATATTAATTTATACTTGAGAAAATTCCCGTTTTGAATGAATAGCATGTTAAAATTTATGAATGCGTCTGTGGGGTCGACCGCTGGATGTAATGGACTTGAGTCGAGGACGGGTTGCAAGAATGTGTCAAGGATCTTAATTGCTTCCTCTTAATTATTACTTCTTATTACAACAAAACGTCCAGCAAGTTTCAGTCTAGCTTACGCGACAAGGCTTGTAAGCTGTCTTTGTGTCTGAGGAGTGGGAACATAACGTGTTGGGCTAGTTTCGTCACGACAACCTGGCTCCAGACACCTGTGGAGGACGCCCAACCACTTGGGATGGACGGGGAGTCTGGCCCTAGCTTCGGTGCGGGGCAGACGTGTTGCATCGGCGCTCCAGCAGTTTGGTGTTGTTTGCCCGTTTCGGCCGGTTGGGGGCGGGTGTGTGTCTGCTCGCCTGTGCTGACGTGGCGTTACGATGGGGGTCCCTCTACCCCCAGTCGTCCGGACTCAGTCTGTGGGACTAGAGTTCTCTGTGCGGGCTGGTTACCCGGAGATTGCCCTGGCTTGTGAAATGCTCTCTGTCCCTGTGTTTGCGATTTATGGGGTCGAGTTGGTAACGGCCCGTAGGGCCATTGTGAAGTTTGCCGAGGAGGCGGCGTATCGCGATTTTCTCCGGCGATACGAGGGGCGGACACTGCCTCTGCCGGATGGTGCGGGCACTGTCACCCTCTCGGATAGAAGTGGTGCACTTACTTACATCAGTGTGCATGGGGCTCCCTTGGAGTTTCCAGAGGCTCTGCTACGGCGGTATTTCGGGCGGTTTGGCGCAGTTATTAGTGTGAGAGTGAACGTGGTGTCTTCTAGTCCTCTTAAGGGTGTGAGGTCTAACATTCGCACCCTGGGCATGAGACTCCGGGCGGATATTCCGTCCTCTGTGCGCCTTATGGGGTACAACGTTCGGGTGTTTTACGCCCGTCAGCCGCGGACGTGTTATCGTTGTGGTCTTTTGGGCCATCAGGCTGCTGACTGTTCTGCGCCTCCTGTTGCACCAGTGAACCTCTTCAGTGAGGAGGATTTTCCGCCCCTTCCTGTGGGGGATGATTCGGTGGGTATGGACGTCTCTTCGGCTGAGGAGGTGCCCTCTGTAGCAGCTGTTGCTCCGCCTGTTGCGCCCCCTGTTGTTGCCGCATCTCTTCCAGAGGTTGGGTCCTCGCCTAGTGCTCCGGCTGATGTCCCTGCGCCTCTTCCGCCTGCCGTTTGCTCAGACCCCTCGTCTTCCAGTTCTTCCTCTGCTGTATCTGTCCCGGTCCCTGCACCCTCGCCGTCTGTCCCGGCTGTGCTGGGAGATGAGGTGGATCCGGTATTCCCTCCTGTGCCTGGCCTGGTGCCCCGTGTGGTTGAGGAGGCTGCCGTGCTGCGGCGTGCGTCGGTTCGCTCGGTTGGTGCTGCGCGGGTCGCTGAGTCTGCCTCCGGGTCTGATGATGTGCGGCCCGAGCCTAAGCGTTCCCGGCGTTCTTCTGTGTGGGCTGATGTTGGCGAATTCGACGAGTGTCGTCCTTCCGTTGACGGTGGCGTGGCTCCGGATGTGGTGCACACTACGGTGGTGGCGGAGGTACACTTGCCTGAGGATGCCGGTGCCGGCGTTTCGGCCTCCACTTCTGGTCCGGTGTCCGAGGGTCCTGCTTCAGGTGCGTTGCCTGCGTCGGATGGCTCCGGTTCTTCGTGGGCGGTGGTTCCCCCTGCTGTAGTTGGTGGTGAGCGGGGTGGCCTGGTGGTGATGTTGAGAAAGGATGCTCGCTCTGGATGTTCTGTGGCCCCTTCCTCGTTACCCGTTTCCTCGGCAGCGGTCTTGCCGCCTCTTCCGTTTCCTGCAGTCCCTTCCGTGTCTCCTGCGGTATCCGTGGAAGTGCTATCGTCTCAGCGTCCGACACCTGCTCCTATGGCGAAGGCGTGGCAGGCTCGGCGTCCCTCGTCCGCTTCTCCGGTGTCATCTGCTTCCTCGAAGGGCGTGGTTGGCGCTCCCCGGCCTCGTTATGCGACTTGCGTCAGTGACCTTAGGCATTGGCCGATGCCGCCAGATATAGATGTTCCTGAGTTTATGTTACCCGCTCGAGCGCGGGGGGTCGAAAACCCTACCGACCTTGAAGATCTAGTCTGGGAAGCTTACAAGGCGAAATATCCTTATGATCTTTTCCCGGAGAAGTACATTTCTCACGAGGTTCCTCGCAAGTGATTTCTATGTATTTTGTGTTGCCTGGTTGTGGGGTGTGTATGTGAGTGGGTGGGGTGGGTATTGTTTCCCGGTTCCTGCGTGCTCCGGTTTGTATTGTGGGTTTTCTTGTATGGCTAGTGGGGGGGGGGGGTGCGGTTCCTGTACGTTTGTGTGTTTGGTTGTGGATGTCGCGTGCGCTTGTTTGTCATCTTGTGTGCTCTTTGTTATGTGTGCATTATGTGTGTGAGGTGTTAGCAGACTTGTTTTGTATGTTTCTCGCCTCTCTGTTTCCCTTATGTTTGTATTACGCTGTGTTTATATTTGTGTTATGTTTGTATATGCATTTTTGTTTTGTGGTCAGCCCTTCTGGCTGGTCTTCTTCTTGATTTGTTCCTTTGTCATTGTTCATGTGTGTGCTTTGTACTTTTGTTCTATGTTATATTTGTTCTGTTTTTATTGTACATTATACGCATGCTTGCATGTAAAAATATAAATAAAAAAAAAAAAAAAAAAAAAAAAAACTTGGGCTGGACGGTAGAGCGACGGTCTCGCTTCATGCAGGTCGGTGTTCAATCCCCGACCGTCCACCAAGTGGTTGGGCACCATTCCTTCCCCTCTCCGTCCCATCACAAATCCTTATCCTGACCCCTTCCCAGTGTTATATTGCCGTAATGGCTTAGCGGTTCCCCCCTGATAGTTTCCTCCCTCAACATGTGCTCTGGTCCTAACCTAACCATCAAATACGTCAACTGAGTTTTAAAATTGCTCTTTCAGTACAGCATTTGGTACCAGTCGTTACTCTGTAATGACATAACCTGCGGCCGATTCACGAAGCAGTTACGCAAGCACTTACGAACCTGTCCATCTTTTCTCAATCTTTAGCGGCTTTGTTTACAATTATTAAACAGTTAATGAGCTCGGAAGCACCAGGAGGCTGTTTATAACAATAACAACAGTTGATTGGTAAGTTTTCATGCTTGTAAACTGTTTAATAAATGTAACCAAAGCCGTCAAAGATTGAGGAAAGATGAACATGTTCGTGAGTACTTGCGTAACTGCTTCGTGAATCTGGCCCCAGACTCGTAAGCCAATTGCAAAGCAAGAACCAAACAAAATCACACAAGTGAGTATAGTCTTGGCATTATATAGCTTCACAAGGGCGCCTTTGTTTATGTCTTAACCTCAGTTCATCCCATATGGTAATATGTAGTGAGTGTGGAGATATACTGCTGGTAAGACCTACACGGCTATTGACGATAGTTTGTGTGGAAGGAAGGAAACTATCAGTGGACAGCGCTAAGCCATTACGACTATATAACACTGGGAAGGGGTCAGGATAAGGATTTGGGATGGGACGGGGGGAAGGAATAGTGCCCAACCACTTGGTGGACGGTCGGGGATTGAACGCCGACCTGCATAAAGTATATAGGTGTATTATACGTGTATTATAAAATTACCAAGCAGGGTCATCACTAGTCAAGACGAATATGTCAGAAAAGTCGACAGTGTGAAAGTGAGGATGGTGACAGCAATTTAACATCAATTAGTGGTCTTATAATTCATACAATTATATATATATATATATATATATATATATATATATATATATATATATATATATATATATATATATATATATAATTATTCTTTTGGTACATAATATTGAGTTATCTCTATGAATGGTTGGTTGAACTGACATTGACATGGGAGAGGTTGACGGGTTCACTACCGCCAGAGCGGACCGTAGTGTCTCTACATGTTGTATATACTTGATGTTAAACATAGTTATTTATGTTACAGATTGGTGAAGGTAAGATCAACTACCCTAAATGGTACCAGCGGTGTTGACCATTATCAGTCATTACAAGCCTCACCTCTGCCCATTACTTCCCAAATGCCCCCCCCCCCCCATTATCTCCCCCCCCCCTTCTTCCCATTCTCCCCCCCCCTTTCCCTCACAACACGCTGCCTCTCTGCCTCTCATTATAACTCTTTGCTCCTCTCATGCAACTCCTATTGTAGGGAATTTTAATTAGTTTCAGCTTAGCTAGAAGATCACCCACAAGGTCGCTGCCAGACTCCTGAACGGGTGACTGTGTTCACCTCATCTATAATGATGTCCACACAACCTATCCTTTCCCCTCCGTCCCATCCCAAATCCTTATCCTGACCCCTTCCCAGTGCTACATAGTCGTAATGACTCGGCGCTTTCCCTCTGATAGTTCCCTTCCCTTCTATGTCACGGACATAGAGACCAAGAAGTTTGGTAACTTACTCTAGATAATTACACATTAATTACGAGTTATTAATTCCTGTACTGATGATAATTACAGATGTTGTTAATTGACTTAAGAGAATCAGTTGAAATAACCAAGACCAGTCAGGTCAAGATGGTAAGCTCAAAGATTAATGATAGAGAAAATTAACTAAAATCCCAAATAAACTTTAATATGAACTTATTAATAAGAATCAGCGATATCCTATTTTTTCTGAAGCAACAGTCACCCTAGCAACCTCTCCGACCAGGATAGTCACACTTCCCCAATCCCTTGGCCTTTGCAACATTTTTTACACATTTAAGGTTAAGCGCACACTAAAAATTAATTAGAAATATTCCAGCCCTGCTAAGAAATTGAGGAACCAGATTCACGAAGTAGTTACGCAAGCACTTACGAACGTGTACATCTTCCCTCGATCTTTGACGGCTTTGGTTACATTAATTAAACAGTTTACAAGCATGAAAACTTGCCAATCAACTGTTGTTAGTGTTATAAACAGCCTCCTGGTGCTTCGGAGCTCATTAACTGTTTAATAATTGTAAACAAAGCCGCCAAAGATTGAGAAAAGATGGACAGGTTCGTAAGTGCTTGAGTAACTGCTTCGTGAATCTGGCCGGTATAGGGGCTGCAGGTTCAAACCTGGCCTCCAGAGAGGTAATTGAGTCACGGAGGAGAGAGAGAGAGAGAGAGAGAGAGAGAGAGAGAGAGAGAGAGAGAGAGAGAGAGAGAGAGAGAGAGAGAGAGAGGGGGGGGGGGAGCGGAGGCCAATATACTTCACACAGTAACAACAAAACTATGGCTCACATCCTGTCATAAAATTGATACTTCTGGGAAACAGGAGGTTGTTGTTGTTGTTGTTGTTGCTGTTGTTGTTGTTGTTGTTGTTGTTGTTGTTGCTGTTGTTGTTGTTGTTGTTGTTGCTGTTGTTGTTGTTGTTGTTGTTGTTGCTGTTGTTGTTGTTGTTGTTGTTGTTGTTGTTGCTGTTGTTGCTGTTGTTGTTGCTGTTGTTGTTGTTGTTGTTGTTGTTGTTGTTGTTGTTGTTGTTGTTGTTGTTGTTGTTGTTGTTGTTGTTGTTGCTGTTGTTGTTGTTGTTGTTGTTGTTGTTGTTGCTGTTGTTGTTGTTGTTGTTGTTGTTGTTGTTGTTGTTGTTGTTCTTGTTGCTGTTGTTGTTGTTGTTGTTGTTGTTGTTGTTGTTGTTGTTGCTGTTGTTGTTGTTGTTGTTGCTGTTGTTGTTGTTGTTGTTGTTGTTGTTGTTGTTGTTGTTGTTGCTGTTGTTGTTGTTGTTGTTGTTGTTGTTGTTGTTGTTGTTGTTTAAGATTCGCTGTTTGGAACAAGTTCCAGATAGCACGGGCTATGGTGATCCCGTAGACGAAACAGGAGGAAGACTCGGGGGAGAGAGGGAGAAAGAGAAGGGAGAAGAGGGGCAAAGGAGGACAGAGAGAGGAAACAAGAAGAAAGAAAACAAGAATAGTACAGAAATTTCCCTAGCCGTTACACGCTAGTGGGTTGTCCTCGTGGCGCAGTGGTAAGACACTCGCCCGGCGCTTCCCGACCACTTTGGCCTGGGTTCGTATCCTGGCCGGGGAGGATTTTTTTTTTATTTTTTATTTTTTTTATTATTTTCTACCACAGACGTGGCCACACATTTACAATGCTAACCAGCATATATACATTTTCTTCTGTCCTCCATGGACAGGGTTAGAGAAGTGTTAAACATATAGTTCAAGGGTTTATTGAACACTCAACCACAGAAGGTGATTCGGTGCTTTTAAAATGCTAAGCTAACCTACATACGTAAATACATAGATACACAGATTTACGTACGCCCTACATAAAGTATTAGATGTGTCTTTTACATAGTGTCATTAATGTACATTCACAAAGGTGAAATGTAATTCTGATCAGCTTCCATATATGCTTTATACCCATACATATACATACACACACACACATACACATACATATATACACACATACATGCATTCACATACATTTGTCTCATTTACCCTGACAGGGTGAGGTAGCTGATAAAGAAACTAGTGTGCAATTAAGCACTTAATCACTGAAGGTGATGAAGGTGCTTTTACAAGCTCAGGTTATATAGTTACATCACATACATACATTGTATGATTGATACATTACATGGTCAATTTTGGATACAAGTCCAATATATCATCAAGTGTTCCAGTACTCATATAGTAACTACAGAGTTCAGCATACCTTAGCCCAGGAGGGCGAAAGTCAGTCAGTATGGGACATTCTACAATATAATGTTCAAGAGAGTGCATGTTTTCTCTTTCACAAAGTTGACACATTGTGTACTCGACATTTGGGTTTTGAGAAAGCTGCCAGATACGTCTATATCCCAGGCGTATTCTGGCCACTATAACATCACATTGCCGGGTTCTTGTTCTATTAGTCCCATATGTGAATGTCTCCTCACGATATCTATCATAATATTTAATGCTACAACTTTCAGGTCTTTGAGAATTTGTTAGGTCGGTGAGATTTTCATTAGATATTTGTTTAAGTATTCTCTTTGTCACTGCTAATGAAACACCCATATCAATTTCTACCACTGGTTTTCTGCAAGCTGACTTAGCAAGCATATCAACAGTGTCATGCCTTGAGATGCCAACATGTGATGGTATCCATAGGAATTTAATCTCAAATCTGTTTTCTTTGGCAGCTAAAACATTCATTCGAATATCACTGACTATTTTCTGGGTGTCACTACTATGTGCGTTCAATGCCAGGAGTGCACTCTGCGAGTCACAGTATATAAGTCCACTGCCTTTGTCTTTTAAAAATTCAGTGGCAAGGTATATGCCTGCAAGTTCGGTTTGAGTTGTACTTGCCCAGTCATTGACGCGCTTCATTGCTGTATGTACGAGAGAAGATTGTTCAAATATGTTACATGCACATCCGGTACATCGTCCACCTTCTTCTACAGAGCCGTCGGTATAGCACTGATAAACATCGTTACCCATACTCTGAGTACTTTCAGTGATGCTTTTCAGTGTTAACTGTTTTAACAATGTAGTGTGCACACTATCTTTCTTGGGCGCATTTACAAAATCAACTGATAGATCCCAGTTATCCCATGGAGTAATTGGCTGATTAATCATTAGTCGAGTTGGGTACATATTTAATATTTTGATGGAGTTGGCTACCTTGTAGAACCAATATACATAATCAGATTTCGTTCTTCTTCTATAGACCTCAGGTGAGTGTAGCATATTAGAAGGTTTAGCTTGAAACTTCATGTGTTGTCTAGATCTACTCAATGCCTTCACGTCGAAAACTGTGCTAATAGACAAGATTCTCTCACTTATGGTAGGTAATTTTAACTCTGCTCTCATATTAACTATTCTCGTGGACTTTGGAGCCCCAAGGATGAGACGCATAGCTTCATTTTGCAAGGTTTCAAGAGATTTCAGCTCTTTGTCAGTATACAGTGTGAGATGTAGAGCATTGTAGTCAATCACAGAGCGTATAAATGATACATAAAACATTCTAGCAAGTCTCACGTTAAGCCCATGATTGACACCAACAAGGACCCGCAAGGGCTTTAATCTCTCCCAAAGTCTCCTCTTGAGAGAAGAAAGGTACCCAGGGTCGTTAATGGGGACACCAAGGTATCTGTAAGACTCGCAGTTCTCAAGTGCTCGCCCATCTATATGATAATTGGGTGGTGGAATACCACATGGAATGAGGGCACGAGTTTTCTGTACAGAGATAAGGAGGCCACATTCCTCAGCTCTAGTAGCAAAAGCGTCGAGCAGAACTTGCATTCTAGGCTCGGTGGCAGCCTGTAAACATATATCATCAGCATAACAAATGACAGTGTCTTCATTATTAGTTGGAAGATCTTTAATAAGTTTATGCATCAGAACGTTGAACAACAAGGGGCTGAGGGCCCCTCCTTGTGGAGTTCCCAGTTCAAAGTGTTTGCTCTCTGTGCTTTTAACACCATTAAACAAAACATATGCTGTTCGATTAGACAAATAGCCCTTTATCCATTTCAGTAATTTTCCTTGTATTCCCAGCTCGGCAAGCTGTTCCAGTATGATTCCTCTGTTTGCTGTATCAAAAGCTGCTGCTAGGTCGATGAAGACTGTTTGAGGGGAAGCTTCAATATGTGCGAAGTACTCAGCAAAACAGTGTTGTGTACTGAGCCCAGGCATAAATCCAAACAGTTGGGGTGACAGGTGCCCCTGTATACGATACATGAGTCGGTTAAGAACAATACGTTCAAGCACTTTACAAACACACGATGTTAAAGATATGGGTCTATAATTATCTGAGTGTGGTTTGGGGATAGGAACAATGACACTCTTTGTCCATACACTCTTTGTCTTTGTCCATTAACATACAGCACAAACTTGATGACACACGCCCCAACAGACAACGAACCATCAATCTTGCCTGTACAGCTATCGACGTGTCGGACCTTAATGATGTAACTGAATGGGAATTAAATCATGCACTAAAGATGGGAAAATCAACTGCTCCTGGAGAGGATGGTATTACTTACAGTCTACTGAGATTAGTCTCACACGTACCAGGTAATCCATTATTAGTGTTGTACAGAATGAGTTTACGTGAAGGAGTATTACCTGATGCTCGGGAAGGGTTGACTGAACGCCAAACCTTAACTGTAGCCTCTGTTCACCCAGCAGTAAATGGGTACCTGGCTGTTAAACCATTTGGCGGGTCGTGGTCCAGGGAACCCGCCCGTAACGCTACGCGTGCTGCTGGCCGTACAAGAATGTAACAACTCTTGTATCTTCAGGTTATCTTGAGATGATTTCGGGGCTTTTTTAGTGTCACCGCGGCCCGGTCCTCGACCAGGCCTCCACCCCCAGGAAGCAGCCCGTGACAGCTGTCTAACTCCCAGGTACCTATTTTACTGCTAGGTAACAGGGGCATAGGGTGAAGGAAACTCTGTCCCATTGTTTCTCGCCGGCGCCTGGGATCGAACCCAGGACCACAGGATCACAAATCCCGCGTTCTGTCCGCTCGGCCGACCGGCTCCCCTATATATAAATATATAAAATAAAACGGCCGCTGAGGATGTGTGAGGAAGCCAGAGAAGGTGAGGGGTTATCTTGAGATAATTTCGGGGCTTAGCGTCCCCGCGGCCCGGTCCTCGACCAGGCCGCGGGGCCGACCAGGGGGAGCCGGTCGGCCGAGTGGACAGCACACTGGACTTGTGATCCAGTGGGGGAGGAAGCAACCTTGGTGTAGTGAGAGTTGGTGAGGGGAAGGAGCTGTGGTGGGGTCAGAGTTAGGGGGGGTGACAAAGGCTACAGTGGTTATGTTTGTGTGGGGGTGGGGGTGTTGGTGGAGATGGGGCTGTGTGGGGTGGGGGTGATGGTGAAGAGGTGGAGTGGGGGTGTTAGTGGAGTGTGGGGTGGAGAGGGTGTGTTTGTGGGGTGGAGAGGGTGTGTTTGTGGGGTGGGGGGGTGTTGGTGGAGGAGGGTGTGGGGTTGGGGTGTAGGAGAAGAGAGGGGAGTGTGAAGGATCCTTGCCCTATTATCTGCTGTTCCACTTACGTTATAAATTTGTCAATGAATACATTATAATCACCTTCTGTAAATCGCAGCGTATAGCAAACCTGAAACAGAACAAGTGGAACTTTCCTTCCATGTCTGACACAGCGACATTGTGAGTCACCTTTCTGTGTCACAATCATTTCCTCAGCCACCAGTTCAGCATTCAGCAATTCAGCAGGATTCAGCATCCAAGCATTTCAAAACCCCTTCCAATTGCATCCTTTCAAAGAGCAGTTATTCCTGCCTCGATTTCACTTCCACTCCAATTAATCCTCGCAATATCCCTCTTCTGCTTTAATCCCCTGTCCTCTTCTCCCCTATTTCCCTCCTCATTCTCTTCACTGACCCCTCATGATGCCATGTTCATTCCCAAGTTTATTTAATCTTGCTTCCTCGTCCCCCTCATTCTCCAATCTCGTACCACTTTCGTTATGCATGTTTCAAGTTCTTCTAATTTACTTCCCAGTCTTCCTTAATCTCTTACTTCCCTGTTCTCATCTTTCCCATTTTCTCTTTGTAATACGATTCAGTCCACTCTCTCAGTCTCACCATCTTTTCTTGCAGTTTATTTTCTTCTTTCTTTCATTCGAGAAAAATTTCTTCCCTCCATCAAAATGCTCTTTTAATTATATTATTCCCTGATCTGGTCATATGTCCTATGTTTGTCATTGTACAAGACACCGCTCAACACACCACTCAAGCCACCGCTCAAGCCACCGCTCAAGACACCGCTCAAGACACCGCTCAAGACACCGTTCAAGCCACCGCTCAAGACACAGCTCAAACCACCGCTCAAGCCACCACTCAAGACACAGCTCAAACCACCGCTCAAGCCGCCACTCAAGACACAGCTCAAACCACCGTTCAAGCCACCACTCAAGACACAGCTCAAACCACCGCTCAAGCCACCACTCAAGACACCGGACATTCCAATTTCCTCAACTCTCCCTCAAATTCCCTCACCAGTTGGTGAGAGAATCTGTAGTAGCCGTCCTGTAAATATTTCCTGTGTTGTTCCTCATGCCCTCGTGACCACGTGTTCCGCCCTCGTGACCACGTGTTCCGCCCTCGTGACCACGTGCTCTGCCCTCATGACCACGTGTTCCGCCCTCGTGACCACGTGTTCCGCCCTCGTGACCACGTGTTCCGCCCTCGTGACCACGTGTTCCGCCCTCGTGACCACGTGTTTCGCCCTCGTGACCACGTGTTCCGCCCTCGTGACCACGTGTTCCGCCCTCGTGACCACGTGTTCCGCCCTCGTGACCACGTGTTCCGCCCTCGTGACCACGTGTTCCGCCCTCGTGACTACGTGTTTCGCCCTCGTGACCACGTGTTCCGCCCTCGTGACCACGTGTTCCGCCCTCGTGACCACGTGTTCCGCCCTCGTGACCACGTGTTCCGCCCTCGTGACCACGTGTTCCGCCCTCGTGACCACGTGTTCCGCCCTCGTGACCACGTGTTCCGCCCTCGTGACCACGTGTTCCACCCTCGTGACCACGTGTTCCGCCCTCGTGACCACGTGTTCCGCCCTCGTGACCACGTGTTCCGCCCTCGTGACCACGTGTTCCGCCCTCGTGACCACGTGTTCCGCCCTCGTGACCACGTGCTCCGCCCTCGTGACCACGTGTTCCGCCCTCGTGACCACGTGTTCCGCCCTCGTGACCACGTGTTCCGCCCTCGTGACCACGTGTTCCGCCCTCGTGACCACGTGTTCCGCCCTCGTGACCACGTGTTCCGCCCTCGTGACCACGTGTTCCGCCCTCATGACCACGTGTTCCGCCCTCATGACCACGTGTTCCGCCCTCGTGACCACGTGTTCCGCCCTCATGACCACGTGTTCTGCCCTCATAGCCACGAGACCACGTGGTCACCTCTCAAGCAATGTAATTGATGTTAATAGCTGTACTTAGCACTGTCTTGACCCAGAGGAGAGAGGACAGGACCCGATAGAATGGGAATTAGATTACCACTTTGATAATTACTCAAGTGTTGATAATTACTTTAGATATCCAAGTACTTGGAGACATCCCTGAACAAGGCCAAGGTCCCAGTAAATTCAAGATCATATATGCCGAAATTTGAATGACAGGAAAATTAACTAATTCCAAATAGACATTAATGTAAAATTAATTAATTAAAAATCAAGTACGTCCCTAACCTAGCTGGCGATGGTTGACTTATTAGCAATTGAACATTTAGGGAACAATTACCTTAATTTGTGATTCCAACCGAGTTTACACAACCGGTTTTCCTTGGCCCAAGAGTCTAGGTGTTGCCCCACTCACAGTTCAACTCTCACTGTCGACTCCTGGAAGGACTTACACCCACCGACCATGAAACTCCTATTTGGCATACAGAGCCCAATCACAGAAACCATGTCTAATCACTAGGCCTGGTCGAGACAGGGGGCCTCCTGACCTCCAGAGAGGTAGAAAGAAAGGGCTGGAGGTTAGAGTGAAAGGTCAGGAGGTCAGCCAGAGAGGTCAAGTGACCGTCAATTAACCCCCACATTGACCCAATGTCAATTAGAAATATGGCTCCATCCTGTGGTAGACCTGAACATGTGGGCCACAGAGGGAGACTATCCTGTGGTAGACCTGAACATGTGGGCCACAGAGGGAGACTATCCTGTGGTAGACCTGAACATGTGGGCCACAGAGGGAGACTATCCTGTGGTAGACCTGAACATGTGGGCCACAGAGGGAGACTATCCTGTGGTAGACCTGAACATGTGGGCCACAGAGGGAGACTAGAGATGGGTGGAGCAGCACTGGTGGGGGGGGGGGGAGAGAGGGTGGGCCCTGACAACTGTTACAGCTTATGTGTTCATGAGAGCTTGTACTCACCTAGTTGTGCTTGCGGGGGTTGAGCTCTAGCTCTTTGGTCTAAACTAACTATAGGAACGTGAGTCTGTGTACATTCATGTGAGCGTGTGTATGTATGCTCATGGGAGATTGCAAATACGTTCATTAGACCATAGTGCTTGTGTATGAACGTCAAGCAGAGCTTGTCAGCAGATATACACTAGAGCTTGTGTATGAACGTCCAGCAGAGCTTGTCTGCAGACATACACGAGAGCTTGTGTATGAACGTCCAGCAGAGCTTGTCTGCAGACATACACGAGAGCTTGTGTATGTTCATGAGTGTGGAAAGATATATACAGATATATACTGCCTGTATACAAACAGATAAGCCCTATCTATATGTGACTGGACAAGAAGTCTATGTAATTGGTCCACTCACCAATTAAAGCAAAAATTCCCCATTGCCCACTAGACCCCCAGTTGACTGTTTAACAGCTAGCTGTGGTCTAGTGGGTATGGTGCTGGATATGCTAGTGTATGGAGCACCTGTTTGTCCCAGGTTCGAACCCCATCACGAGGATGAGTTTATCTGATACATTTGTCTCGGGGATTATTTAAAATTATTCCTTAAATGCAGTTTATTTTAGAGTGTGTCAATGCCAATAAATTATCTGCATTGTTAATAATTGCCAATCAAAGGGGTTCAGTAAATCTATACTAATTATTAATGTATCAGGCCTACATCAGCCTAATTAGGAGGTAATTAATTAATTACATGGGGTTGAGCCCCTGCCCCATGGTGCTCTCACCACTTGTTGAGCTCCAGCCCCATGGTGCTCTCACCACTTGTTGAGCCCCAGCACCATGGTGCTCTCACCACTTGTTGAGCTCCAGCCCCATGGTGCTCTCACCACTTGTTGAGCCCCAGCACCATGGTGCTCTCACCACTTGTTGAGCCCCTGCCCCATGGTGCTCTCACCACTTGTTGAGCTCCAGCACCATGGGGCTCTCACCACTTGTTGAGCCCCAGCCCCATGGTGCTCTCACCACTTGTTGAGCCCCAGCACCATGGTGTTCTCAACACTTGTTGAGCCCCAGCCCCATGGTGCTCTCACCACTTGTTGAGCCCCAGCCCCATGGTGCTCTCACCACTTGTTGAGCCCCAGCACCATGGTGCTCTCACCACTTGTTGAGCTCCTGCCCCATGGGGCTCTCACCACTTGTTGAGCCCCAGCACCATGGGGCTCTCACCACTTGTTGAGCCCCATCCCCATGGTGCTCTCACCCCTTGTTGAGCCCCTGCCCCACGGTGCTCTCACCACTTGTTGAGCCCCTGCACCATAGTGCTCTTACCAGTTGTTGAGCCCCTGCCCCATGGGGTTCTCAACCCTTGTTGAGCCCCTGCCCCATGGTGCTCTCATCACTTGTTAAGCCCCTGCACCATGGTGCTCTCACCACTTGTTGAGCACCTGCACCATGGGGCTCTCACCACTTGTTGAGCCCCAGCCCCATGGTGCTCTCACCCCTTGTTGAGCCCCTGCACCATGGTGCTCTTACCAGTTGTTGAGCCGCTGCCCCATGGGGCTCTCAACCCTTGTTGAGCCCCTGCCCCATGGTGCTCTCACCACTTGTTGAGCCCCTGCACAATGGGGCTCTCACCACTTGTTCAGCCCCTGCCTCATGGGGCTCTCACTACTTGATGAGCTCCTGCCCCATGGGGCTCTCACCACTTGTTGAGCCCCTGCACCAGGGTGCTCTCACCACTTGTTGAGCCCCTGCACCATGGGGCTCTCACCACTTGTTGAGCTCCTGCACCATGGTGCTCACACCACTTGTTGAGCCCCAGCACCATGGGGCTCTCACCACTTGTTGAGATCCTGCCCCATGGTGCTCTCAGCACTTGTTGAGCCCCAGCCCCATGGTGCTCTCACCACTTGTTGAGCCCCAGCCCCATGGTGCTCTCACCACTTGTTGAGCTCCAGCCCCATGGTGCTCTCACCACTTGTTGAGCCCCAGCACCATGGTGCTCTCACCACTTGTTGAGCCCCTGCCCCATGGTGCTCTCACCACTTGTTGAGCTCCAGCCCCATGGTGCTCTCACCACTTGTTGAGCCCCAGCACCATGGTGTTCTCAACACTTGTTGAGCCCCAGCCCCATGGTGCTCTCACCACTTGTTGAGCCCCAGCACCATGGTGCTCTCACCACTTGTTGAGCTCCTGCCCCATGGGGCTCTCACCACTTGTTGAGTCCCAGCACCATGGGGCTCTCACCACTTGTTGAGCCCCATCCCCATGGTGCTCTCGCCCCTTGTTGAGCCCCTGCCCCATGGTGCTCTCACCACTTGTTGAGCCCCTGCACCATAGTGCTCTTACCAGTTGTTGAGCCCCTGCCCCATGGGGTTCTCAACCCTTGTTGAGCCCCTGCCCCATGGTGCTCTCATCACTTGTTAAGCCCCTGCACCATGGTGCTCTCACCACTTGTTGAGCACCTGCACCATGGGGCTCTCACCACTTGTTGAGCCCCTGCACAATGGGGCTCTCACCACTTGTTCAGCCCCTGCCTCATGGGGCTCTCACTACTTGATGAGCTCCTGCCCCATGGGGCTCTCACCACTTGTTGAGCCCCTGCACCAGGGTGCTCTCACCACTTGTTGAGCCCCTGCACCATGTCGCTCTCACCACTTGTTGAGCTCCTGCACCATGGTGCTCTCACCACTTGTTGAGCCCCAGCACCATGGGGCTCTCACCACTTGTTGAGATCCTGCCCCATGGTGCTCTCAGCACTTGTTGAGCCCCAGCCCCATGGTGCTCTCACCACTTGTTGAGCCCCAGCACCATGGGGCTCTCACCACTTGTTGAGCTCCTGCCCCATGGGGCTCTCACCACTTGTTGAGCCCCAGCCCCATGGGGCTCTCACCACTTGTTGAGCCCCAGCCCCATGGTGCTCTCACCACTTGTTGAGCCCCTGCCCCATGGTGCTCTCACCACTTGTTGAGCCCCAGCACCATGGGGCTCTCACCACTTGTTGAGCCCCTGCACCATGGGGCTCTCACCTCTTGTTGAGCCCCTGCACCATGGTGCTCTCACCACTTGTTGAGCCCCTGCCCCATGGTGCTCTCACCACTTGTTGAGCCCCTGCACCATGGTGCTCTCACCACTTGATGAGCTCCTGCCCCAATGGTTCTCTCACCACTTGTTGAGCCCCTGCACCATGGTGCTCTCACCACTTGTTGAGCCCCAGCCCCATGGGGCTCTCACCACTTGTTGAGCCCCTGCACCATGGGGCTCGCACCACTTGTTGAGCCCCTGCACCATGGTGCTCTCACCACTTGTTGAGCCCTTGCACCATGGTGCTCTTACCACTTGTTGAGCCCCTGCACCATGGTGCTCTCACCACTTGTTGAGCCCCAGCCCCATGGTGCTCTCACCACTTGTTGAGCCCCAGCACCATGGGGCTCTCACCACTTGTTGAGCCCCTGCACCATGGGGCTCGCACCACTTGTTGAGCCCCTGCACCATGGTGCTCTCACCACTTGTTGAGCCCTTGCACCATGGTGCTCTTACCACTTGTTGAGCCCCTGCACCATGGTGCTCGCACCACTTGTTGAGCCCCTGCACCATGGTGCTCGCACCACTTGTTGAGCCCTTGCACCATGGTGCTCGCACCACTTGTTGAGCCCCTGCACCATGGTGCTCGCACCACTTGTTGAGCCCCTGCACCATGGTGCTCTCACCACTTGTTGAGCCCCTGCACCATGGTGCTCTCACCACTTGTTGAGCCCCTGCACCATGGGGCTCGCACCACTTGTTGAGCCCCTGCCTCATGGTGCTCAACATTTTAACATAAACTAGCCGTAATTCTAGTTAAAGCCATCATCACAACCTCCAGTAAATCTATTTTCTAAAAGTATGAATTATTAGTGAAAATACTGTGAAATATTGTATTATTTTTTTTAATAATAAACAAATTATTGAGTATGGTGATTTGTTATTGCATAAATTGACAAAATACATGATAGTGTTTTTGGTGTGGATAATTGTAGGTGAGTTTGCACTCGTCATTGGCTGAAGTAGCAGCAGCCTACGGGCTGAGTGGACAACGCTCTGGATTCGTAATCCTGAAGTTCCGGGTTCGATCCCCGGTGGAGGCGGAAACAAATGTAAGTGAGTATGGACTCGTTATTGGCCTGAAGTAACAGTAACTTCACCCGAGTCAATCTCCACTGTTCCTACATTAATTTTGGTCCTTCCAATGTGGACATAACTAAATTAAACTAACTATCTCGCCATAACTTACTGAGATTATATATATATGCATATATATATATATATATATATATATATATATATATATATATATATATATATATATATATATATATATATATATATATAAACTTCAAGTAACTTATTATATTAAGTTGCGAGTGTTCAGCTGTAGCTCACTAGCAGCGAGTGTCTCTTGTTTACGCTACTAGCTGCTGCTAGCAGTAAGGAGCACATGCATGGTACCGAGGGCTAGGTACTGACTAATTAGCCCAACCACTTTGACTGGACGGTAGAGTGACGGTCTCGTTTCATGCAGGTCGGCGTTCAATCCCCGACCGTCCACAAGTGGTTGGGCACCATTTCTCCCCCCCCCTGTCCCATCCCAAATCCTTATCCTGACCCCTTCCAAGCGCTATAAAATCGTAATGGCTTGGCGCTTTCCCCTGACAATTAAAAAAAATTACCAACTAATTAACGGAAATCGAGAATATGATGTTTCAGGCTGTTGTAGTTGGCCAGAGAGAGTAGCCAAGACAACATGATATTGTAGAGATTACTAAGGTATCTGCACTCTCCAATCTCCTGGTGATCATCACTATCACTTTCACAATTACTGAAATCTAACCACTTACCTGGCGTGGACATGTGTCCCCAGGTACACGCAGCTTGGACATGTGTCCCCAGGTACACACAGCTTGGACATGTGTCCCCAGGTACACACAGCTTGGACATGTGTCCCCAGGTACACACAGCTTGGACATGTGTCCCCAGGTACACGCAGCTTGGACACGTGTCCCCAGGTACACACAGCTTGGACATGTGTCCCCAGGTACACACAGCTTGGACACGTGTCCCCAGGTACACACAGCTTGGACACGTGTCCCCAGGTACACGCAGCTTGGACTTGTGTCCCCAGGTACACACAGCTTGGACACGTGTCCCCAGGTACACACAGCTTGGACATGTGTCCCCAGGTACACACAGCTTGGACACGTGTCCCCAGGTACACACAGCTTGGACATGTGTCCCCAGGTACACACAGCTTGGACACGTGTCCCCAGGTACACACAGCTTGGACATGTGTCCCCAGGTACACACAGCTTGGACACGTGTCCCCAGGTACACACAGCTTGGACATGTGTCCCCAGGTACACACAGCTTGGACACGTGTCCCCAGGTACACACAGCTTGGACATGTGTCCCCAGGTACACACAGCTTGGACACGTGTCCCCAGGTACACACAGCTTGGACACGTGTCCCCAGGTACACACAGCTTGGACATGTGTCCCCAGGTACACACAGCTTGGACACGTGTCCCCAGGTACACACAGCTTGGACACGTGTCCCCAGGTACACACAGCTTGGACATGTGTCCCCAGGTACACACAGCTTGGACACGTGTCCCCAGGTACACACAGCTTGGACATGTGTCCCCAGGTACACACAGCTTGGACACGTGTCCCCAGGTACACACAGCTTGGACATTTGTCCCCAGGTACACACAGCTTGAACATGTGTCCCCAGGTACACACAGCTTGGACACGTGTCCCCAGGTACACGCAGCTTGGACATGTGTCCCCAGATACACACAGCTTGGACATGTGTCCCCAGGTACACACAGCTTGGACACGTGTCCCCAGGTACACACAGCTTGGACACGTGTCCCCAGGTACACACAGCTTGGACATGTGTCCCCAGGTACACACAGCTTGGACACGTGTCCCCAGGTACACACAGCTTGGACACGTGTCCCCAGGTACACACAGCTTGGACACGTGTCCCCAGGTACACACAGCTTGGACACGTGTCCCCAGGTACACACAGCTTGGACATGTGTCCCCAGGTACACACAGCTTGGACACGTGTCCCCAGGTACACACAGCTTGGACACGTGTCCCCAGGTACACACAGCTTGGACACGTGTCCCCAGGTACACACAGCTTGGACACGTGTCCCCAGGTACACACAGCTTGGACACGTGTCCCCAGGTACACACAGCTTGGACACGTGTCCCCAGGTACACACAGCTTGGACATTTGTCCCCAGGTACACACAGCTTGAACATGTGTCCCCAGGTACACACAGCTTGGACACGTGTCCCCAGGTACACGCAGCTTGGACATGTGTCCCCAGGTACACACAGCTTGGACATGTGTCCCCAGGTACACACAGCTTGGACACGTGTCCCCAGGTACACACAGCTTGGACATGTGTCCCCAGGTACACACAGCTTGGACACGTGTCCCCAGGTACACACAGCTTGGACACGTGTCCCCAGGTACACACAGCTTGGACACGTGTCCCCAGGTACACACAGCTTGGACACGTGTCCCCAGGTACACACAGCTTGGACACGTGTCCCCAGGTACACACAGCTTGGACACGTGTCCCCAGGTACACACAGCTTGGACACGTGTCCCCAGGTACACACAGCTTGGACATTTGTCCCCAGGTACACACAGCTTGAACATGTGTCCCCAGGTACACACAGCTTGGACACGTGTCCCCAGGTACACACAGCTTGGACACGTGTCCCCAGGTACACACAGCTTGGACATGTGTCCCCAGGTACACACAGCTTGGACACGTGTCCCCAGGTACACACAGCTTGGACATGTGTCCCCAGGTACACACAGCTTGGACACGTGTCCCCAGGTACACACAGCTTGGACATTTGTCCCCAGGTACACACAGCTTGAACATGTGTCCCCAGGTACACACAGCTTGGACACGTGTCCCCAGGTACACGCAGCTTGGACATGTGTCCCCAGGTACACACAGCTTGGACATGTGTCCCCAGGTACACACAGCTTGGACATGTGTCCCCAGGTACACACAGCTTGGACATGTGTCCCCAGGTACACACAGCTTGGACACGTGTCCCCAGGTACACACAGCTTGGACACGTGTCCCCAGGTACACACAGCTTGGACATGTGTCCCCAGGTACACACAGCTTGGACACGTGTCCCCAGGTACACACAGCTTGGACACGTGTCCCCAGGTACACACAGCTTGGACACGTGTCCCCAGGTACACACAGCTTGGACATGTGTCCCCAGGTACACACAGCTTGGACACGTGTCCCCAGGTACACACAGCTTGGACACGCGTCCATTTCTCAGATGGTACTCCAAGAAGAAGATTACGGTATCAGAACACGTCACTTCCAAGATAACGGGATAACGGTTAACACACAAAGTGGAGATAAATAACGAAGCTGAAATGAAGAACACAAACTAAGAGGGAACATCTTAGGGGCCTGACGGCTGAGTGGACAGCGCTCGGGATTCGTAGTCCTAAGGTTCCGGTTTCGGATCCCGGTCGATCCCGGTTCGAGGACCGGGCCGCGGGGACGCTAAGCCCCGAAATCACCTCAAGATAACCTCAAGAAGATAACATACCATTAAGAACTCTGTAAGACACTAAGACATGAGTCAGCCTCTCAAATACAAGTAACAGTTCTATCCTCACTATCCAGGGAAGGATAGAGGGATAACAATAAGCATAACAAAGAAGGATAACCAACAAGGATAACAATGTACCTGCAGTGAAGAATAACCAACGATAACAATGAACATCCCAGACAAAGATAAACAATAAAGATAACAGTGCACATCCCAGTGAAAGATAACGATCGAGGATAACAATGCACATCCCAATTCAGGATATCCAACAAGGATAACCACGGATTCTCTCGTGTGGAGGATATCAGAAACTAAGGGAGTTGAGGATTACAAGGATTTTCCTCGGGAATAATCAGAGATCCTTAACGTAAATCTGGGGATTAATCCACGTCATTTTATCGATGTAATTAGAGTTAATTACTCACATATAATCACTGTACGGATTAATTTAATATAGCCTGAGCGGATTAATGTTAACCAAGAACACTTCCTCAGAGGTGGAAATAATATTTAACATTATAAAATGAATTACATTTCTTCTTAATTTTAAAACAATTCTTATAGATATTTCCTTTATTTATTATTAAATGGAATTAATAGTAAGTAATTACCCTATCAACAGAAGTAATTATGCTATCACAAAATGTAACTAATTAATCTCTCCTCAAATGTAAATTTGATGTCTATGTTTAACTAGGTGTGGACTCCAGGCTGGAGCTGCATACTCTAGGATTGGTCTGACATAAGGTTCTGAATGACGCTTTGCACCGGTTTCTAGAGGCAGTTCTTATGTTGGCCAATCTAGCATATGCCGCTGATGATATCCTTTTGATGTGGGCCTCTGGGGGACAGGTTCAGTGTGATATCAACCCCCAGATCTTTCTCTCTCTTTGACTCTTGCAGGATTTCACTTCCCTTAGGGAGGCTGTAAGGGCACCCTTAGGGAGGCTGTAAGGGGCACCCTTATGGAGGATGTAAGGGCACCCTTAGGGAGGCTGTGAGGGCACCCTTAAGGTGGCTGTAAGGGGCACCCTTAGGGAGGCTGTAAGGGCACCCATAGAGAGACTGTAAGGGCACCCTTAGAGAGACTGTAAGGGCACCCTTAGAGAGGCTTTAAGAGCACCCTTAGGGAGGCTGTAAGGGCACCCTTAGAGAGGCTGTAAGGGCACCCTTAGGGAGGCTGCAAGGGCACCCTTAGGGAGGCTGTAAGGGCACCCTTAGGGAAGCTGTAAGGGCACCCTTAGGGAGGCTGTAAGGGCACCCTTAGAGTAACTGTAAGGGCACCCTTAGGGAGGCTGTAAGGGCACCCTTAGGGAGGCTGTAAGGGCACCCTTAGGGAGGCTGTAAGGGCACCCTTAGGGAGGCTGTAAGGGCACCCTTAGGGAGGCTGTAAGGGCACCCTTAGAGTAACTGTAAGGGCACCCTTAGAGAGACTGTAAGGGCACCCTTAGAGAGACTGTAAGGGCACCCTTAGGGAGGCTGTAAGGGGCACCCTTATGGAGGATGTAAGGGCACCCTTAGGGAGGCTTTAGGGGCACCCTTAGGGAGGCTGTAAGGGCACCCTTAGGGAGGCTGTAAGGGCACCCTTAGGGAGGGTGTAAGGCCACCCTTAGGGAGGCAGTAGGGGCACCCTTAGGGAAGCTCTTAAGGGCACCCTTAGGGAGGGTGTAAGGCCACCCTTAGGGATGCAGTAAGGGCACCCTTAGGGATGCAGTAAGGGCACCCTTAGAGAGGCTGTAAGGGCACCCTTAGGGAGGCTGTAAGGGGCACCCTTATGGAGGATGTAAGGGCACCCTTAGGGAGGCAGTAAGGGCACCCTTAGAGAGGCTCACACTCTAGTCAGGTCTCGTGCCGGAGGCGTGAATCACAGTCTATTGCCTCCGGTACGTGTCTGCCATGCTGCCGGCGCGCGGGTGCCGGGCGTACGATGCTCACTGTGGGGGGAAGAGAGAGCTTCTCTTACTGATGGCAACACATCATCAATCATCAATACAAAGCTTTCTTGTCTTGTTGGTGTATCAGCCTAACATCATTCCACTGCCAGATGTGGGCCTCTTGCCTCTTGTCTGAACTCGTGCTATTGCTCGGAGGTGTGTTGATTTCTATTGTCCATGCCCTTCAGGGGCTCAGAACTGATGCATACTAACTATGAGGAATAGAACTGTGAATGATCACGTCACCAGACGACAGTGAATGATCACGTCACCAGATGTCAGTGAATGATCACGTCACCAGACGACAGTGAATGATCACGTCACCAGATGACAGTGAATGATCACGTCACCAGATGACAGTGAATGATCACGTCACCAGACGACAGTGAATGATCACGTCACCAGATGTCAGTGAATGATCACGTCACCAGACGACAGTGAATGATCACGTCACCAGATGTCAGTGAATGATCACGTCACCAGACGACAGTGAATGATCACGTCACCAGATGACAGTGAATGATCACGTCACCAGATGACAGTGAATGACCACGTCACCAGATGTCAGTGAATGATCACGTCACCAGATGACAGTGAATGATCACGTCACCAGACGACAGTGAATGATCACGTCACCAGACGACAGTGAATGATCACGTCACCAGATGACAGTGAATGACCACGTCACCAGACGACAGTGAATGATCACGTCACCAGATGTCAGTGAATGATCACGTCACCAGACGACAGTGAATGACCACGTCACCAGATGACAGTGAATGACCACGTTACCAGATGACAGTGAATGACCACGTCACCAGACGACAGTGAATGACCACGTCACCAGACGACAGTGAATGACCACGTTACCAGATGACAGTGAATGACCACGTCACCAGACGACAGTGAATGACCACGTCACCAGATGACAGTGAATGACCACGTCACCAGATGACAGTGAATGACCACGTCACCAGACGACAGTGAATGACCACGTCACCAGACGACAGTGAATGACCACGTCACCAGACGACAGTGAATGACCACGTCACCAGACGACAGTGAATGACCACGTCACCAGATGACAGTGAATGACCACGTCACCAGACGACAGTGAATGACCACGTCACCAGACGACAGTGAATGACCACGTCACCAGATGACAGTGAATGACCACGTCACCAGATGACAGTGAATGACCACGTCACCAGATGACAGTGAATGACCACGTCACCAGGTGCCAGGAGACAGGAGCCAAATATACAAAACACCTCGCACGGATTTTTGGTATTTGTCGACTGCCAAAAAATAAAAACCCTATTGACACAGTTGACACATAAGAGACAACACTACCACTAACAAACCTATTGACACAGTTGACACATAAGAGACAACACTACCACTAACAAACCTATTGACACAGTTGACACATAAGAGACAACACTACCACTAACAAACCTATTGACACAGTTGACACATAAGAGACAACACTACCACTAACAAACCTATTGACACAGTTGACACATAAGAGACAACACTACCACTAACAAACCTATTGACACAGTTGACACATAAGAGACAACACTACCACTAACAAACACAGTTATTCTTGACACTCTCTTTTTAACGTTGTAGAAGAAATGTTAGAACATAGTTTTTTAAGTTGAATTTTATTTTGGATTAAAACCCCCATAAAAACCATCCATGTCTTTGCGCAAGGTTGTCATACTGCTTGAGCAACCCGTCCTCATAAAAAATGATGTCGTTTTTCGCCCGTACGCGCGCTATGGCCAAAAACTGACGTAATTTTAAATGAAATCGGATCAAGAAAGTGATGAACTGTTCCGTTTTCTGTTTGAGTCGTCCGGCTTACTCAGTTAGGTTAGGAGAGGAAACATTCAATTAACTTTTTTCATAACGCTTTGAAACTTTTGGAGAATTTCCTGCCCTCCTAACCTATCAGAGGACTGTTTTCGAGAAAAAAAATCCCAATTTTTTTTCCAATTATTTTTCATTTTCAAATTACGTCAGCTTTCGGCCATACTGACAAACGGCTAATTCTGACGTAATTTGTAATTGGACAGATTGAACCGTCATATTGGTTACACATCTATGGATAGGGGACTTGGTTAGACATCTATGGATGGAGAATGAACAAATCCACAAGGGCCATGACGAGGATTCGAACCTACGTCCGAGAGCATCCCAGACACTGCCTTAATCGACTGAGCTACGACATGGTCAAAAGAATTGCAACCAGAAGTTGCAATTTCTTGTCTCGTGGATGAATTCAGACTCTTTTTTTAGCAATTTACCTTTCGTTATAAAGAAGGATGCTTTTGTACTTTAAATGCTCAAATATATCAAGAGAATAATCCTGATCTCTTGGAATTATCCTCTGAATATGGGACTCAATTATCCTCTGATTCTTGCTATATCAAGACTTTTTGCTTCAGCTTTTCGCTTCAAAGGCTTTCCCCCTCGATAAAGGCTTAAGCAGTTTCCTAGACTTGGGTACAAAGACGCCATCACGGAACTGATCATATTGATAACCAAACTACACCTCAGGAAGTGAGGGAACAACATCGTAACACAAGACATAAAGGTAAAGGCAAAATATAAGGTAAGAGAAGTGAGAAGCAGGTAAGAGAAAGATAAGAATAAGAGGAAGGTAAGAAATCATATTTTTTTTAGGTAAGAAATAATATTATTACAATTAATAATAATAATAATAATAATAATAATAATAATAATAATAATAATAATAAATAAAATAAAAATAAAAGATTTTTAAAATCCAAGCTGAACCCCTGGTGGGACTCGAACCCACAATCCTTGGCTTAGGAGGCCAATGCCTTATCCATTGGGCCACAGGGGCTGTGTGAAGACACTGTCCGCGTTGTAGAACTCACATTAAAATACGATGATACAATACTCTATTCTCATTTCATTGTGTCAGGGGACAGGAAGACAGGTAATATATATATACATCACATCTTAGGCTTATACCGATGTCCCCCCCCCCCAGGGATGAATTACATACTCTCCCCAGAAGACAGCCCCACAACAAGCTCACTAACTCTTAGGTATCTATGTATTGCTAGGTGGACAGGAGCATGAGAGGAAAGGAAACGCGGCGCCTAAATTTTAGTATTAATAAAGACTTCGACTTTGTAGTCGAAATTTCAGTGTTTTCCAATAAAATGTTCAAACAGAGTATTATTAACAAAAATATATACTGAAAAGTTAGTTTTTTTTTATGTAAAAACATGAGCTTTGTGAGGTGTGTGATCCTGGCGTCTCCCAAGCAACCTGTCTTTGTCTCAAAGGAGCCAAATTCCTTCCGTCCAGCAGTCGTTCTGCTTCTTAATGAAATAATAAACATTACTTACAGATAACATCATAGAAAACGTTAATCGAAAAATGCTTCTAGCGTTCAAACGCCTTTCTTAAAATAACTTCAAAGGTTTCAAACATACCTTATCGGACACAGCCTGATGCAAACATTTAATAAGAGCTTTAAAAAAAAATAGTTAAAAAACACTTCAATATTATTCATTTGTGTTTTAGAAAGAATCTTTTGTATTTATGGTTTGCATAAAAATATTAAAGAACGTCTTTTTCATGCAGCCCGTCTTTAAAACTGCCATACGTTAAACTGCTATTAGACCCAATGGTCACCAGAGACTACTGTTCTACTCACACTACATATAAAATAAATAAATATATATATATATATATATATATATGTCGTACCTAGTAGCCAGAACTCACTTTTTGGCCTACTATTCAAGGCCCGATTTGCCTAATAAGCCAAGTTTTCCTGAATTAATATATTTTTTCTAATTTTTTTCTTATGAAATGATAAAGCTACCCATTTCATTATGTATGAGGTCAATTTTTTTTTATTGGAGTTAAAATTAACGTAGATATATGACCGAACCTAACCAACCCTACCTAACCTAACCTAACCTATATTTATAGGTAAGGTTAGGTTAGGTAGCCAAAAAAAGCTAGGTTAGGTTAGGTTAGGTAGGTTAGGTAGACGAAAAAACATTAATTCATGAAAACTTGGCTTATTAGGCAAATCGGGCCTTGCATAGTAGGCTGAGAAGTGAGTTCTGGCTACTAGGTACGACATATATATATATATATATATATATATATATATATATATATATATATAATATATATATATATATATATATATATACATATATATATATATATATATATATATATATATATATATATATATATATATATATATATATGTCGTACCTAGTAGCCAGAACTCACTTCTCAGCCTACTATTCAAGGCCCGATTTGCCTAATAAGCCAAGTTTTCCTGAATTAATATATTTACTATAATTTTTTTCTTATGAAATGATAAAGCAACCCTTTTCTCTATGTATGAGGTAAATTTTTTTTTATTGGAGTTAAAATTAATGTAGATATATGACCGAACCTAACCAACCCTACCTAACCTAACCTAACCTATATTTATAGGTAAGGTTAGGTTAGGTAGCCAAAAAAAGCTAGGTTAGGTTAGGTTAGGTAGACGAAAAAACATTAATTCATGAAAACTTGGCTTATTAGGCAAATCGGGTCTTGAATAGTAGGCTGAGAAGTACGTTCTGGCTATTAGGTACGACATATATATATATATATATATATATATATATATATATATATATATATATATATATATATATATATATATATATATATATATATATATATATATATATATATGAAGGGAGTACCACCTCTGGCTGGAAGAAGGGGGACCCATAGCCTCGGAGGAAACCACACATAACGCATTAGAGGGAATTTTTAGATCCCCTCCAATACAGTTTCTGTGTGCTTTTCTCCTCCCACCCCCTTCCTTTTTTATTTTTTGTGCTTTATCATGTATTTGATGGTTACAAGATACACATGGGTTTATAAAAAAAATAATAATACAAAAAGGCGCTTAAAGGTTATGGATCTCTTGAAAAACACGACAATGGGAAACATTGATGAATGTCACAGACGGGTTCGATCATTGTTGCAAGTCAAACACTTCTTCGAATTCCTCTGACGTTGGACTAGTGCCCAAGACGCAACAGGCATTTCCCCTCTGAATCGCAACACTGAGGTGCTGGAACAAGAAACTTTTTGCTCTCTGGTCTTTTGTAGCGCTGATCAATTTGTCCCCCAATTCCTTCAGGAACTTCAATGCACATTTTCCCCACGAACCGAGGGTCTCCGAGCCGATCGGAACAAAACTGTAACAGTGTGCCACTCAATGCATAAGCAACAGGGCTCCATTAAGGAACATATAATCTCTTCCCACAACCAGACCATCACCAGAGAAGTCTTAACAAACAACACAGAAATCATCGATAGATACAGCAATAGCAGGCGGCTTGACATCTGCGAGGCACTACACATCAAAAAGTCAACACCAGCAATCAACAGCCAATTAATGCACAACTATATTCTACCCACTTCAAGACTCCGCACCAATATAGAAGCATCAAGAGGAAATATAGGCCAATAGGCCCTTTGCAGTTACTTCCATTCTTCCCTTTTATCTATACCCATTGCACCGTGTTCTGTCTTGTGTTGAAAGTTTGTTCGCCTCATCCAAAACCGTTGTAACATATCTTCTCACCCAAATGCGAGTATATAAGGCAAAAACTGTTTAAATATTAGCATAGTAAAACTCCGTTTAGTGTTTGCAGGTTATAGTTGTGTGTGTGTGTAAACTAAAGTCTTTGAAAATGTAATAAGTTATTACGAAACCCGTTCAAGTGTCGCGTCAGACTAGATATTAAAATGAATTTTGAAGAATTGATTTTTCAATTACCATTAACAGTAAAAAGAAACATAAGAAATATTGAGAAAATTCGTGTTAGAATTATTAATCTTACTTTTTCGGTCATATTTAACAACATATGTTTACAAGAAAGACTGCTACCAAAATATACTAATATATATATATAATATATATATATATATATATATATATATATATATATATATATATATATAATATATAATATATATAATATATTATATATATATATATATATATATATATATATATATATATATATATATATATATATACTAACCGAACTAGTTTTTCCCAGAACACAATTAGTTCACAGCCAGGACTCCACTTACAGGGCCTGGTAGCCTGATGGATAGCGCGCAGGGCTCGTAACTCCTGCGCGCTATCCACCAGGTAGCTAAAAAGTAAATAGGTACCTGGGATTTAGTCAGCTGTCACGGGCTGCTTCCTGGGATGTGTGTGTGTGGTGTGAAAAAAAAATTAGTAAACAGTTGATTGACAGTTGAGAGGCGGGCCGAAAGAGCAAAGCTCAACCCCCGCAAACACAACTAGGTGAATACTTACTGCTGGGTGATCAGCTAAGGATCGGGTGGCCAGTTGACCCCCCACTGCTCGGGGCTCAAACCCGGCGGAAATGACTTGCGAAGCCTAGCGCGAGTGTGCTACCCTTGCAGCCAGTGAAGTGACCCAAGCTAATAACAGTGTACAGGACCCCGAGACACTCACCAGGAGCAACACTTTACCACTCAAAATACAAGAACAAAAATCTTGTTATTATGGTTATCAAGAAAACAACTGGAGCAAAATCTTCAAAACAACAGCACAAGAAAAGCTTAGGAAGAATGTCATTTAAGCGGCGATAACAGAAGCGAGATAACACAGAGGTGAAGGAAGCAAGACGAACAGGTTATCTTGAGATGATTTCGGGGCTTAGCGTCTCCGCGGCCCGGTCCTCGACCAGGCCTCCTTTTTGTTACACACCCCCAGGAAGCAGCCCGTAGCAGCTGTAACTCCCAGGTACCTATTTACTGCAAGGTGAGCAGGAGCACCAGGGTGAAAAAAACTGTGCCCATTTGTATCCACCTCCACCGGGGATCGAACCCGGAACCTCAGGACTACGAATCCCGAGCTCTGTCTACTCATTCATCAGGCCCTTTGTCATCAAGTGTTGTTAAACTCCAAATAAAAATCATAGAATTACCAAGATATGGAAGGACCGGCACCCAGAAAGTAGCTAATAAATTCCCCCACGACCACCAATCAGCTGCCAGCATCAGTCAGTAGACAGGCGGAACCATTATCCTGGCAGTCGACCATGACAACACGTCTACGGTCGCCCACTGTGACACTCCTTACCGTACTGTGACTTGTCGCATCTTTACAGTATAACGCTTAGCCACCCACTAGTATAATACAAGGGCTTACCACATGCCATTATAATACAAGGGCTTACCACATGCCATTATAGTACAAGGGCTTACCACATGCCATTATAATACAAGGGCTTACCACATGCCATTATAGTACAAGGGCTTACCACATGCCATTATAGTACAAGGGCTTACCACATGCCATTATAATACAAGGGCTTACCACATGCCATTATAATACAAGGGCTTACCACATGCCATTATAGTACAAGGGCTTACCACATGCCATTATAATACAAGGGCTTACCACATACCATTGTAATACAATGACTTACCACATACCATTATAATACAAGGGCTTACCACATGCCATTATAATACAAGGGCTTACCACATACCATTGTAATACAATGACTTACCACATGCCATTATAATACAAGGGCTTACCACATACCATTGTAATACAATGACTTACCACATACCATTATAATACAAGGGCTTACCACATGCCATTATAATACAAGGGCTTACCACATGCCATTATAATACAAGGGCTTACCACATGCCATTATAATACAAGGGCTTACCACATACCATTGTAATACAATGACTTACCACATGCCATTATAATACAAGGGCTTACCACATACCATTGTAATACAATGACTTACCACATACCATTATAATACAAGGGCTTACCACATGCCATTATAATACAAGGGCTTACCACATACCATTGTAATACAATGACTTACCACATACCATTATAGTACAAGAACTAATCACTCGCCATTACAACAAAAAAGGAACTAGTCACTCGATACTGAAACAATCAACAGATACAACGACAATAGATTAACAGATACAACGACAATAGATTAGACATAGCAAAGCACTACATATCATGCAATCTCAACCGATTATTAACATCCAGCTAACACGTACTCAGAATGTACTCAGAATGTACTCAGAATGTACTCAGAATGTACTCAGAATGTACTCAGAATGTACTCAGAATGTACTCTGAATGTACTCTGAATGTACTCTGAATGTACTCAGAATGTACTCAGAATGTACTCAGAATGTACTCAGAATGTACTCAGAATGTACTCAGAATGTACTCTGGTACATTCAGCACTCCTCAAGACCCAGGCCAACATGAGACTGCAGAAGGCGGTCACCTCAGCCTCCTTAGTCATGTTTGCGGCTGCTTAAGATAACTTGAACTTATTTCAACATCCGTCATTGAAAATGTTGAGAAAATCAACGAAACCCATATTTTCAGCGGCAGGTCTAATTCAGTTGTCAAATGAAATTTTAGCTTTTTCAACTTCCTTCTCAGGTATAGAACATGAGAAATATTCATAGGAATCGTGCAAGAATTATTGAAATAACATTTTCCGTCAGATTCGTGAACATATGTATATAAATATATTTATATTTGTATATATACATATAGATGAATGGAAATGTAAACATAAACTAAGCGATCAGTTAAATAGCTGGACGATATATAAAACCCATTAGGCCATTGCCCTACAACAGCTCTACAAAGCTCTACAAAGCTCTACAACAGCACTATAATAGCACTACAAAATCCTAAATTGAGGCATAAACGTTTTCAAAGCAGAGTGAGTCGTGAGCGCTTTGCTCCGGCTCCATCAGCATAGAGTATACTCCATCAGTATAGAATATGCTTTTATGATCAGGAATTTGAATCAGTTTCCATCAACTCCGAAACTACATATGATAACCAGAGGTGATTACGTATGTGCTAACTACTTTACTAGCTTGTTTGGTGAGCCTTGTCATACACACTCCTCTGCATGCTGTCACGTGACTGTCACGTGACTGACACGTGACTGTCACGTGACTGACATGTGACTGACATGTGACTGACATGTGACTGGCAGAGGGAAGCTCACACATATACATAATGATTCCTGGAAAGGAAAGGAACTATCAGGATATATAGTGCTATATTCGACTATATAGCACTGGGAAGGGGTCAGGATAAGGATTTGGGATGGGACGGAGGGAAGGAATGGTGCCCAACCACTTGGACGGTCGGAAATTGAACGCCGACCTGCGAGACTGTCGCTCTACCGTCCACTCTAAGCGATTCCTGGAGCTGAATCTTCAATGATTGTTTGCCGAGTTGCATTGATTGTCAATTATTTGCAAAATCTGGATTGTTGGACGCGATTTGTTTAGGTAATGGATAATTATGAGTAATTTAGAAAAATCCCCCACCACCACAACCGTGAGTCAGGTGTGTAATCACCACCTCAACCATAAGTCAGGTGTGTAACCACCACCTCAACCATAAGTCAGGTGTGTAATCACCACCACCTCAACCGTGAGTCAGGTGTGTAATCCCCACCACCAAAACCGTGAGTCAGGTGTGTAATCACTACTGTAAATAGGGAGCCGAGCGGACAGCACGCTGGACTTGTGATCCTGTGGTCCTGGGTTCGATCCCGTGCGCCAGCGAGAAACAATAGGCAGAGTTTCTTTCACCCTATGCCCCTGTTACTTAGCAGTAAAATAGGTACCTGGGTGTTAGTCAGCTGTCACGAGCTGCTTCCTAGGGGTGGAGGCCTGGTCGAGGACCGGGCCGCGGGGACACTAAAGCCCCGAAATCATCTCAAGATAACCACCTCAACCATAGTCAGGTGTGTAATCCCCATCACCTCAACCGTGAGCCAGGTGTGTAATCCCCACCACCACACCCGTGAGTCAGGTGTGTAATCCCCACCACCACAACCGTGAGCCAGGTATGTAATCCCCACCACCTCAACCGTGAGTCAGGTGTGTAATCCTCACCACCCCAATCATGAGTCAGGTATGTAATCCCAACCACCACAACCGTGAGTCAGGTGTGTAATCCACACCACCACAACCGTGAGTCAGGTATTTAATCCCAACCACCACAACCGTGAGTCAGGTGTGTAATCCACACCACCACAACCGTGAGTCAGGTATTTAATCCCAACCACCACAACCGTGAGTCAGGTGTGTAATCCCCACCACCACAACCGTGAGTCAGGTGTGTAATCCCCACCGCCACGTGTAATCCGCATTTATCACAAAAGGAGTGAGTTGGTATGTCGGCACCAGTCAATAACAGCACTGAGTAATTAGCCTCTGAGCAATGCAGGAGATGGATTGGTAGAAAATATGTACGTATTGGTAGAAAATACGTACGTATTGGTAGAAAATACGTACGTATTGGTAGAAAATACGTACGTATTGGTAGAAAATACGTACGTATTGGTAGAAAATATGTACGTATTGGTAGAAAATATGTACGTATTGGTAGAAAATACGTACGTATTGGTAGAAAATACGTACGTATTGGTAGAAAATATGTACGTATTGGTAGAAAATACGTACGTATTGGTAGAAAATATGTACGTATTGGTAGAAAATACGTACGTATTGGTAGAAAATATGTACGTATTGGTAGAAAATACGTACGTATTGGTAGAAAATATGTACGTATTGGTAGATATATTGGTAGAATATGTGGTAGAAGTCTCTGGTAGAAAAAACAAGTCAAACTCTATCTACACCATTAGCCTTCAGGTGAGGAAACTGTTATTTATGAACTCTTAGTACAATTGGCTTCGTTCTCGACTCACAATCGCGGACCCCGAGTTCGATCCCCAGGGATGCCCGATTGTTTCCTTTCACCTAATGCATCTGCTTACCAAGCAGTAAAATGATATCTCTGGAGTTAGGCAACCGATCTAGGGGTTGCATCCTGGTCAGGAACAAGTGTTCCACCTTGGTGGGGTTATCTTGAGGTTATCTTGAGATGATTTCGGGACTTTTTTTTAGTGTCCCCGCTGCCCGGTCCTCGACCAGGCCTCCACCCCCAGGAAGCAGCCCGTGACAGCTGACTAACACCCAGGTACCTATTTTACTGCTAGGTAACAGGGGCATAGGGGTGAAAGAAACTCTGCCCATTGTTTCTCGCCGGCGCCTGGGATTGAGCCCGAACCACAGGATCACAAGTCCAGCGTGCTGTCCGCTCGGCCGACCGGCTCCCTAGCGGGGTGGTGGGAATGGCTTCTATACAAGCCTTAAAAATATATATATATATATTCAAAGGCTTCCTGTCCCCAACAACGGGAATTATAAACACTCCAATTATTACACAGCTTCATAAATATATTTCATATTAATCTGTATACATAAACTTAGAATAAACGCACTAGAAAATTTATCGACAAATTTATCGTTTTTTTCAATAAAGATTATAATACAAAATAATAAAATAAGTAAAACTGAACCTTAAAAAGTTGAGCATAAATAAAATACAATTACTCAACGGGTGAAAAACTCATAGCCTAAACCGTTAATTAATGTTGAGGGATTTAAGGATAGGCCTATCCGTAAATACAACACATTTTAAACTGTACAAATTTGATAAATGGTTTGACAAGATCCAGCTGTATTACTAGACCTAACTGTGTTGCCAGACCTATATGTATTACTAGACCTAACTGTGTTGCCAGACCTATATGTATTGCAGGATCTACTTGGATTGCAAGATCAAGTTACATTACAAGATTTAACAGGAGCCGGTCGGCCGAGCAGACAACACGCTGGGCTTGTGATCCTGTGGTCCCGGGTTCGATCCTGGGCGCCGGCGAGAAACAATGGGCAGAGTTTCTTTCACCCTATGCCCCTGTTACCTAGCAGTAAAATAGGTACCTGGGTGTTAGTCAGCTGTCACGGGCTGCTTCCTGGGGGTGGAGGCCTGGTCGAGGACCGGGCCGCGGGGACACTAAAAGCCCCGAAATCATCTCTAGATAACCTCAAGATCTCAAGATAACATATTGCAAAATCTAGTTGTATTGCAAGATGTAATTCTTTTGCAAGACCTAGCTACTTTACAAGACTTATTTGTTTTGCAAGATTGGTATTTGTATACGTGGATGAAGCAGTTACTGAGTTGAGATTCGAACAGGGTCATCAGCGAAGCACTGTTCGAGAATGTTCGAACGTCATCAATTGTGAGTCGTGTTTAAACCTGTTTTCAGTTATAAACCCGGGGTTTGGGGGCTGGATTGACGAGCATTTGGCCTGTATTGATGAGGACAGTTTGGTTTATGAGTAAAAATATAGTTGTTTAGCTGAAAATACAGTTGTTAAGGGTTTCAGTTCATTTAGCGAGTGCTTGTTCCTTGTACTCTGCAGGTAGTTATGAGGTGGGAATAGCAGTTAGGGGTTGTTAAGGGCGACTAATCACCATGACATTATTCTGTCCCTGTACTCACCTAGTTGTGCTTGCCGAGGTTGAGCGTTGGCTCTTTGGTCCCGCCTCTCAACCGTGAACCCTTCCATCGTAACAACCGCTTGGAAATTATTGACTGAAGAGTGTGATTTGTTGTGAAAAAGTTTGTCATTTATGTGAGTAAAAATTTCGATATGTAGAGTGAGAAAAGATGGCGTACAGAGGGGCTTCCGCCATGACGGATATCTTCACCTCGCGGGGGTTTAAACCTTTTGGGAAAGGTTACAATAACCGTTGCATTATGGGGAGCTATGATTGGTCGAGGGCTAAACTCTCCGCCAATCCACTTGGAGCTTGGTAACGTAATGTGGAAGCCTGTATGTTTGATTGGTTATCAGGAGCTCAGACGAAGCCCACTAGTGCACGGAGCGGCCACGTAGGGCCAGCGCTCTACAGATATTCAGATCTGGACCATGTCACGTCATGTCATTAATGTCACGTCATGTCATAAATGTCACGTCATGACATTAGCCCCTTTACATTCTCGGGGACAGGAAGACTGTTGGGCTTTATAAGGCCCCTCCCCCCCCCCCGCAAGACCGACTACTGATGATCTACCCAGAGTGCCTCCCACAACAGTTGGTTAACTCCTGGGTATGAACGAGAAACGTGTCAAATCGTCTGTCCCACCAAGGGATCGAACCCGGGTTCCT
Source organism: Procambarus clarkii (assembly GCF_040958095.1). Lineage (NCBI taxonomy): Eukaryota > Metazoa > Arthropoda > Malacostraca > Decapoda > Cambaridae > Procambarus > Procambarus clarkii. The sequence goes on from NC_091175.1 coordinate 27,835,744, forward strand.
TTGTTGTGAGCCAAGTACGTATACCACTATGATAAATAGTCAATATTAATCCCCTGTGTGAGGGATTAACAAGGTAGAATCCCTAGTTGGCTGAAAGTCGAGGAGAAGAACAACTCTCGAACCTCTCTACAGGTATGCTCCAGGCATGGGTCATTTGCCAATGAGAAATTCCTATAGAGGTGCGTGAAGTGTAGATGTGTGTCCTTACTGGGTCCTGTGAAGAGGGAGGCGATGGTTTCATTACTCTGTGATCCATATTACTCAGTACTCACTGGATACTACTCAGTACTCACTGGATATTACTCAGTACTCACTGGATATTAATCAGTACTCACTGGATATTAATCAGTACTCACTGGATATTACTCAGTACTCACTGGATATTACTCAGTACTCACTGGATATTACTCAGTATTCACTGGATATTACTCAGTACTCACTGGATATTACTCAGTACTCACTGGATATTACTCAGTACTCACTGGATATTACTCAGTACTCACTGGATATTACTAAGTACTCACTGGATACTACTAAGTACTCACTGGATATTACTCAGTATTCACTGGATATTACTCAGTATTCACTGGATATTACTCAGTACTCACTGGATATTACTCAGTACTCACTGGATATTACTCAGTATTCACTGGATATTACTCATTACTCTGTACTCACTGGATATTACTCAGTACTCATTACTCAGTACTCACTGAATATTACTCAGTACTCATTACTCAGTACTCACTGAATATTACTCAGTACTCAGTACTCAGTACTCACTGGATATTACTCAGTACTCAGTACTCACTGGATATTACTCAGTACTCAGTACTCACTGGATATTAATCTTAGTCAAGGTAATGTAATCCATCGGACGTAAATCAGGATTAATAATGTTGATAGTATAAAGTGAGCCATATTAGCTTTACTGTATTTTAAAATATCAGATACAAAATTTACACGAATAATTAATTTTTGTGATATGTTTGTCCCTTTACAAAAAAAAAATAATAATTTGTTTCCAAAAAATCTAATGTTTGAATTATTTGCGTTTGAGGCTGCAGCCCTATTTATTTATTTATTTATAAGAAGGTATATTGGATTTATGAGAGAACATAACTATTGTTTTTACGTTCTTGTGAAGGCACTAACAGGCATAGCGTTTCAGGCAGGTCCTTAATCTAACAGGTAATTTTAAGGGGGTAATTTGTTGCAAAATGGAAAAGATGTTAAGAGGTAGATTGGAAGAACATTTGACGAAGATTAGTAGGGATAATAGAGTACAATTTGTGGGTTATCAAGAGGAACATTGTAGCATAATTTGAGGATTGTTTCAAGGTATGATGCAGTGAAATATGCGTTTAATATAACAACTATGATATATGATGATAGCAATGATTACTATTACCAGGATATATTACTGGATGGCGGGGCGCGGGCATGCCCTGAGACGTGATGCCCCGCGGGCATGGCCTGAGACGTGATGTCCCGCGGGCATGCCCTGAGACGTGGTGCACCGCGGGCATGGCCTGAGACGTGATGCCTCGCGGGCATGGCCTGAGACGTGGTGCCCCGCGGGCATGGCCTGAGACGTGATGCCCCGCGGGCATGCCCTGAGACGTGGTGCCCCGCGGGCATGCCCTGAGACGTGGTGCCCCGCGGGCATGGCCTGAGACGTGATGCCCCGCGGGCATGGCCTGAGACGTGATGCCCCGCGGGCATGGCCTGAGACGTGGTGCACCGCGGGCATGGCCTGAGACGTGATGCCCCGCGGGCATGGCCTGAGACGTGAGGCTGCCCAAGCCTCCCAGGACAAGGGGCATCATTGTAAGACTATCCTCGCATCAACATTGACCCGGCGATGGTTACAGGTTAGTGATAATATTTGTGATTCGTTGATTGGTGCTTACCGTTACTTCTGGTACTGATAACGGGGTGAGAGGTGCTGGGAGATGGATGAGAGTAGAGCAGGGCGCTTGGATGACTTGGATGAGCATATATTAATGTCAGAGATCCACCTCTACACACTACCCTTCAGCCAAGCACCAATTTATTGTCACTACTACTACTACTACTACTAGTAGTAGTAGTAGTACCTGCAGGTGGTGGGTATCAGGGGGAAGCGCCAAGCCATCACGACTATGTAACACTTGGAAGGGGTCAGGATGAGGATTTGGGATGGGACGGGGGGAAGGAATGGTGCCCAGGCATTTTTTTTTTTTTTTTTTATTATTTTCTACCACAGACGTGGCCACACATTTACAATGCTAACCAGCATATATACATTTTCTTCTATCCTCCATGGACAGGGTTAGAGAAGTGTTAAACATATAGTTCAGGGGTTTATTGAACACTCAACCACAGAAGGTGATTCGGTGCTTTTAAAATGCTAAGCTAACCTACATACGTAAATACATAGATACACAGATTTACGTATGCCCTACATAAAGTGTTGGATGTGTCTTTTACATAGTGTCATTAATGTACATTCACAAAGGTGAAATGTAATTCTGATCAGCTTCCATATATACTTTATACCCATACATATACATACATATATACAGACACATGCATTCACATACATTTGTCTCATTTACTCTGACAGGGTGAGATAGCTGATAAAGAAACTAGTGTGCAATTAAGCACATAATCACTGAAGGTGATGAAGGTGCTTTTACAAGCTCAGGTTATATAGTTATATCATATATATACATTTGTGGACGGTCGGGGATTGAACATCGACCCGCATGAAGCGAGACCGTCGCGAGGAGGTCGACACCAAGCTGTGACGACTGCTGTAGGCACCGGAAGGACTGTTTTGAGGAAGAGGTTCAAGGCTCTGGCGCCTGCTGGGATATTTATAACTTGAGAGGAGAGCCCTCATGTGAGGGAGTGTACTCACCCTAGATGTACTCACGCTAGATGTACTCATCCCAGATGTACTCACCCTAGATGTGCTCACCCTAGATGTACTCACCCTAGATGTGCTCACCCTAGATGTACTCACCCTAGATGTACTCACGCTAGATGTACTCATCCCAGATGTACTCACCCTAGATGTGCTCACCCTAGATGTACTCACCCTAGATGTGCTCACCCTAGATGTACTCACCCTAGATGTACTCACCCCAGATGTACTCACCCTAGATGTACTCATCCCAGATGTACTCACCCTAGATGTACTCATCCCAGATGTACTCACCCTAGATGTACTCATCCCAGATGTACTCACCCTAGATGTACTCACCCCAGATATACTCACCTCTAGATGTACTCACCCCAGATGTACTCACCCCAGATATACTCACCTCTAGATGTACTCACCCTAGATGTACTCACCCCTAGATGTACTCACCCTAGATGTACTCACCCCTAGATGTACTCACCCTAGATGTACTCATCCCAGATGTACTCACCCTAGATGTACTCACCCCAGATATACTCACCTCTAGATGTACTCACCCCAGATGTACTCACCCCCAGATGTACTCACCCTAGATGTACTCACCCCTAGATGTACTCACCCTAGATGTACTCACCCTAGATGTACTCACCCTAGATGTACTCACCCCAGATGTACTCACCCCTAGATGTACTCACCCTAGATGTACTCACCCCAGATGTACTCACCCCTAGATGTACTCACCCCAGATGTACTCACCCCTAGATGTACTCACCCTAGATGTACTGACCCCAGATGTACTCACCCCTAGATGTACTCACCCTATGTCGGAAAATCCGACACCATTTAATAATAATATCATACAGACAGATAAGAGCTGTGTTGTATAAACAAGTTACCCATAGAAAACGTAACTTGTAGTGGAATTACCGTCTAAGAAAACGGGATATCATCACCACATACTATTATAATTCACCAGCTATTCTGCTGGGAATTATTCTTAAATACATTAGTCTTTGGACTTTACCATCATAAAAACATCTTATATAAATTAACTTAATTATCAATATTAAAGTAGAGTAAATGTGACCCTTCTATCACTTTCTGAAATCTGGACAATGTAAGCCAGGCGTCAGAGGAAGGAAGGAGGGAGCCATTGTTGTGTCACCTCCGAGACGTGTGGAGCAAATTTAGCTCCTATCATATCTGGACAATGTCGGCCAGTAACGTCAATATTATGGAGTGTTAAACAGCCATTGTTTTATACTAGACCAGAGGCTCACACGGGAGCAAATTCGGCTCCTGTTAATTTACTTGGACGTAGTGTTATGGAAACCAAAGGTACCATCTCCAACACGATGTCTACAATTCAAGTTAAGTCTATCCGAAACCCGTTTATCATTCATTTATGGCCATTAATGTCAGGATATAGGGTGATCCGGTTAGATCGCGAAATCGCCTCAAACTAAAGGTAATTAAGCCAGGTCTTCATGTTCCATATAGTGTTTTCTCTGATATAACTTGTCATATATAGGATTCTGGCTTCACAGCTAGCGCACTTTTGACAGGTCAAGACGAGGAAGGAAGATTTGTGCACCAGTTACTGGGTGATATGGAAGCTACCTCAAAGAGGATAATTTGGTGTCTACACCCTAGTTATACCTGGTGGACTAACCTGCTGTACTATAAGATAAGGAACCTCATCAATGTATGTAGCTATTACTGTAGTTTGATTGGCTGCATATATATAAACTAATAAACCCCCCCTAATGTGTAGAGGATCGATTTGTGAGATTATGAGATTATTGCAGAAATACAGTCCACTTATCATTATACAAATTGCTATCGAAGTATATAAATTAACGTAAATATAAATTCATATAAATTAAATAAATATAAATCTCACAGGTCGGTTCCCACATTATTTGGTCCTTCGAAACCGAATTATTATGGACCTTCGGAACCGGAATATTCGGTCCTTTGAACCCACATTTGGTCATCTTAGTACCGGATGAACCAGTTAACCAGTGGATTCATTAAATAAACTAGTGCAGTGTTATTTAAACAAAGCCAGCCAGTCATAGACAGCGGCGTTGCCTCGTGGGAGCTCAGGAGCCTCCCTCAGCCCAGTTCAGCTTCGTCAGCGGTTTCATGCACACCCACAGATATTTGGTGGCGTGTTATTTCGTGAAATGACAGCGCTAATATAGAAGCCAGCCTAATTAGTGACTGTGTCTTCACGATATTGTTCACGGATTTCGTGGTGTTACATTTCGCGAGAGATTATCTACGAATTTTGTGGAGTTTATTTCGCGAGGTCACTAATAATATTTAATACTTCTAGATAATATTAGAAGTTTCATAGAGGCTAATTAAGAGGCTATTATCAATAATTGTGTATATTATTTCTCCAAAATAGAGAATTATTTAATATATTGCACTAGTGATCACAGTATAATATTTACTAATTGCCAACCCACAACAGGGTAGGATATGACTAGTTGAACTATTATCGTTCATCCTAGTCCCATTATTACCATAGTCAGTTGTACTATATTGATTAACCTAGCACCATTAATGAATGGTCCAGACCCTATTTTGGGTGTAATTTTTATCAACTCGAGTTGAGTTGTATATATAATAATTTACTTATGATCATTACACCTTTGAGTGATTAATTAGTGTCTCTACCATCCTAGGGTGATATAGAAGAGCTAACCTAAAGGTACTTCCAGTGACACTGGTTTATCACTCAAATCATTAGTGTGTATGATTGTATATATATAATGTGTATTAATTTTAAGTGCTAACCTCTAGTAGAGGTAGGATTATTGCCTAGTGAGTTCAGAATTTACCCTAGGCTACCATTAGTGTTTGTTCAGTATTATGAGCAGCCCAAGTACAAGTCCCACAAGGCTTCACCAACTAGCCAGTATGGATAATGCAGGGAGAATGAAAAGAACCCTTGCAGGTCTTAAAGGCCACTTAACAAGACAGATCAAGAAATGTGAAGATTTGTCACAACAATCAACAGTTGATTATGCTGACCTGGAAAGCTATTATCAAGCAGCTGCAGGTAAATTTGAGCAAATCAAATGCCAAATGGCTGTCCTTGTGGGGACAGACTACTACCATCAATTCATCGGTAGCCCTACTAAATATCAGGGTATAACCATGTTAAACTCTGCAGGAGGTAAATTACTCTCAGGCCCAGTATCAAGCCTGAGGAGACCTATGCCTGCAGATAAACAATACCAATAGAAACTAAATTTGTCAGCTGATTATATTTCTCCAGTAGCATTATACTAAGGAGATTACAGCTGACTATACCAACAGAGGTTGATGTTAGTATCATCATTTGAAGCTGGAGATGAGTTCATGAGGCCTCAGTGGCAAATCAGTGAACAGTAGCTTAAACAGCTACAAGTCACTGCGACCAATGTCACTGAACCCACTGCAGTCTCAGAACCATACTTTACTTTAATGATGAGCTATTCAATCTTCTGAATCAATTAACTAAATTAAACCCTAATAAATTTGATGACTGATTTGATACATTTATTATTTAATCAAGATGCATTCCATGGGCCTCAGTGTTTATATATCAGTGACCAGTTACCTGAAGAAACTTCAAGTTATATCTAATGTCACTGATCTCACTGCAGTCCCTGAATCATACTTGACTGTAGTACTTGATCACATCCAGTCTTCTGGGTTAAATAATATGTAATAAGGCTTGAATATTAGCCTTTCAAGAGTTGACAGGGAAATGAAATCGCATTAGACTTCTAACCCCTGCAACTCTAGTACGGGACATCCGTCCTGTACGAACAGACACACAAATGTGTGATTACTAACTACTAACATCAAATTAATCTAATAATTCGAAGGAGGAGTATCGGTGTTCGTCTGTTCTAATTAGGACTTCGACCCGTGAGCAGCCCCTGGGGAATTATGTCGGAAAATCCGACACCATTTAATAATAATATCATACAGACAGATAAGAGCTGTGTTGTATAAACAAGTTACCCATAGAAAACGTAACTTGTAGTGGAATTACCGTCTAAGAAAACGGGATATCATCACCACATACTATTATAATTCACCAGCTATTCTGCTGGGAATTATTCTTAAATACATTAGTCTTTGGACTTTACCATCATAAAAACATCTTATATAAATTAACTTAATTATCAATATTAAAGTAGAGTAAATGTGACCCTTCTATCACTTTCTGAAATCTGGACAATGTAAGCCAGGCGTCAGAGGAAGGAAGGAGGGAGCCATTGTTGTGTCACCTCCGAGACGTGTGGAGCAAATTTAGCTCCTATCATATCTGGACAATGTCGGCCAGTAACGTCAATATTATGGAGTGTTAAACAGCCATTGTTTTATACTAGACCAGAGGCTCACACGGGAGCAAATTCGGCTCCTGTTAATTTACTTGGACGTAGTGTTATGGAAACCAAAGGTACCATCTCCAACACGATGTCTACAATTCAAGTTAAGTCTATCCGAAACCCGTTTATCATTCATTTATGGCCATTAATGTCAGGATATAGGGTGATCCGGTTAGATCGCGAAATCGCCTCAAACTAAAGGTAATTAAGCCAGGTCTTCATGTTCCATATAGTGTTTTCTCTGATATAACTTGTCATATATAGGATTCTGGCTTCACAGCTAGCGCACTTTTGACAGGTCAAGACGAGGAAGGAAGATTTGTGCACCAGTTACTGGGTGATATGGAAGCTACCTCAAAGAGGATAATTTGGTGTCTACACCCTAGTTATACCTGGTGGACTAACCTGCTGTACTATAAGATAAGGAACCTCATCAATGTATGTAGCTATTACTGTAGTTTGATTGGCTGCATATATATAAACTAATAAACCCCCCCTAATGTGTAGAGGATCGATTTGTGAGATTATGAGATTATTGCAGAAATACAGTCCACTTATCATTATACAAATTGCTATCGAAGTATATAAATTAACGTAAATATAAATTCATATAAATTAAATAAATATAAATCTCACAGGTCGGTTCCCACACCCTAGATGTACTCACCCTAGATGTACTCACCCCAGATGTACTCACCCCTAGATGTACTCACCCCAGATGTACTCACCCTAGATGTACTCACCCTAGATGTACTCACCCCAGATGTACTCACCCCTAGATGTACTCACCCTAGATGTACTCACCCCAGATGTACTCACCCCTAGATGTGCTCACCCTAGATGTACTCACCCTAGATGTACTCACCCCAGATGTACTCACCCTAGATGTACTCATCCCAGATGTACTCACGCCTAGATGTACTCACCCCTAGATGTACTCACCCCTGAGTACATCCCTAGGGAGCCGGTCGGCCGAGCGGACAGCACACTGGACTTGTGATACTGTGGTCCTGGGTTCGATCCCAGGCGCCGGCGAGAAACATTGGGCAGAGTTTCTTTCACCCTATGCCCCTGTTACCTAGCAGTAAAATAGGTACCTGGGAGTTAGTCAGCTGTCACGGGCTGCTTCCTGGGGGTGGAGGCCTGGTCGAGGACCGGGCCACGGGGACACTAAAGCCCCGAAATCATCTCAAGATAACCTCAAGATAACCCCAGATGTACTCACCCCAGATGTACTCAGCCCAGATGTACTCACCCCTAGATGTGCTCACCCCAGATGTACTCACCCTAGATGTACTCACCTAGATGTGCTCACCCCAGATGTACTCAGCCCAGATGTACTCACCCCTAGATGTGCTCACCCTAGATGTACTCACCCTAGATGTACTCACCTAGATGTGCTCACCCCAGATGTACTCAGCCCAGATGTACTCACACCTAGATGTGCTCACCCCAGATGTACTCACCCTAGATGTACTCACCTAGATGTGCTCACCCCAGATGTACTCACCCTAGATGTACTCACCTAGATGTGCTCACCCCAGATGTTCTCAGCCCAGATGTACTCACACCTAGATGTGCTCACCCCAGATGTACTCACCCTAGATGTACTCACCTAGATGTGCTCACCCCAGATGTACTCACCCTAGATGCACTTGTGGGTGTCGAGCGCTGGCTTCTAAGATCATATCTTTGCTCTTCTTAAAATTGCATTTTAAAAATGTAGACAGTTAGCTTGGAGCGCTCCACCATCACTGACGGAATGTGTGAGAAGCTCTTCGGGACACTTCTGGTGTCTCAGATTTCTAACTGTATCCCTTGTACAGCTGCTCCTCACGTTGGGCCCTTCTTCCTTTTCTGGTTTGTCATCATGCTTTATAATCTCTTATGTCGTTATCATGTCCCAGTTCTCTCCTCTTCCAGTGCTAGGAATGGAGTTTTCTGCTAAGAAACTTGCCTTTTTGTGTTTGTTTGGGTCTTTGTATATGCTTTTTTTCAAGGGAGGGGTTCAATGCCGGCGCTGCATACTCGATAACATGTCCTACGTAGGTTGCAGCATTCGGAAGGCTACTTGACACTAGCTCCTGCTTAACCACTTCTCACAGTTCATGCACAAAAATGTCGACGCTATCAATATCAACGTAAAAATTGTGGTGGCTTAATGAAGTTAAAACCGTTGCAATACTGACGCTTCTTCGAACTAAATCGTTCGCTTCTGAATAAGCAAAACCTAACCTAACCTAACCTAACCTAACCTAACCTAACCTCTGCTACTGATGACTGTCTTGCGTAAACATTGATATAACCAAGTCTCTTTACTGTCATGTCGTTAAAGTGTACTAAAGACAAGTGCTAGTTCTAGGTACAGTGCTAGTTCTAGGTACAGTGCTACTTCTAGGTACAGTGCTAGCTCTAGGTACAGTGCTACTTCTAGGTACAGTGCTACTTCTAGGTACAGTGCTACTTCTAGGTACAGTGCTAGCTCTAGGTACAGTGCTACTTCTAGGTACAGTGCTAGCTCTAAGTACAGTGCTAGTTCTAGGTAAAGTGCTAGCTCTAAGTAGAGTGCTAGTTCTAGGAACAGTGCTACTTCAAAGGTACAGTGTTAACTCTAAGTACAGTGCTACTTCTAGGTACAGTGCTAGCTCTAAGTACAGTGCTAGTTCTAGGTACAGTGCTACTTCTAGGTACAGTGCTATTTCTAGGTACAGTGCTACTTCTAGGTACAGTGCTACTTCTAAATACAGTGCTAGTTAGTACCTTGTGGTAACCCGGCCCTTGTCCTCACGCCGCAGTAACCTCTTTCCTCAGTGTGACTCTGATTCCTATCGTACAGGTACTCCTTTTTCTACCCAGTATATTCCTGTCTCTCTCCTCATCACTCCTACCCTCCCTCCCTCCCTCCATCACCCTCCACCTGCCTCCCTCCCTCCCTCCATCACCCTCCACCTGACTCCCTCCCCCCTCCCTCTCCCTCCACCTGCCTCCCCCCCCCTCCCTCTCCCTCCACCTGACTCCCTCCCTCCCTCCATCACCCTCCACCTGCCTCCCCCCCCCTCCATCACCCTCCACCTGCCTCCCCCCCCCTCCCTCTCCCTCCACCTGACTCCCTCCCTCCCTCCATCACCCTCCACCTGCCTCCCCCCCCCCCTCCATCACCCTCCACCTGCCTCCCCCCCCCCCTCCCTCTCCCTCATGCCATTATTCCATTCTGACGAGTGTGTGTGTGTACTCACCTAGTTGTACTTGCGGGGGTTTGCTCTTTCGGCCCGCCTCTCAACTATCAATCAACTGTTTCTAACTACTACTACTTCCCCCCCTCCCCCCCACACACACACACCAGGAAGCTGCCCGTGACAGCTGGCTAACTCCCAGGTACCTATTTACTGCTAGGTAACAGGGGCATAGGGTGAAAGAAACTTTGCCCAATGTTTCACAATGTCCCGGGATCGAACCCGGGACCACAGGATCACATGTACAGCGTGCTGTCCGCTCGGCCCCTGAGTGTTTGTGTGTGTTTGTGTGTGTGTGTGTGTATGTATGTGTGTGTGTGTGTGTGTGTGTGTGTGTGTGTGTGTGTGTGTGTGTGTGTGTGTGTGTGTGTGTGTGTGTGTGTGTGTGTGTGTGTGTGTGTGTGTGTGTGTGTGTGTATGTGTGTGTGTGTGTGTGTGTGTGTGTGTGTGTGTGTGTGTGTGTATGTGTGTGTGTGTGTGTGTATGTGTGTGTGTGTATGTGTGTGTGTGTGAGAGTGTGTGTGTGTGCGTATGCGCGCGCGCTCGTGACTGTGTGTTTCTATGTGCACATACACATGCAAACATCGCCGAGTGTAAATAAATCACAGTAAAATATTTTACTATGCAAATCGCTGACCATAATATATTAATAGCGAAAAAAACCTAATTAAGGTGAACACAGAAAATTAAAAAATATCCCTTAATTTATAAATAACAAATAAGTGAGAAAATTGAATACTACTGACCACCATTTCTCGAGAATAATATATATATATATATATATATATATATATATATATATATATATATATATATATATATATATATATATATTAAACATCTTGTTTCAGATGCTTTACTTTAAAAAACATGACGTTTTGAATACTTCTCGTATTCATCGTCAGATGTAAAAGAAAAACGTAAGTCGCAATAAAATAAGTAGCAAACAACGAACTCTTACTGAATAAAATTACTTATCAGAAGAAAAGAGATAACAAACGACACAGGTTATAAAACAAAACAGTTAAGCTTACTTTATGTAATTAAACCGAATAAAACCTTGTAACTATCACATGGATAATAACATCTAATTAATAGAACAATACCACTTAACTAATAAAACAAACCACACTGTTAAACTTACGTAAAATGATCAAACGAAATGGAACTTGAATATTAAAGCATGGATAATGAACACTAATACAACACTTATAATAATTATTACACACTCACAAAATATGTATATAAAACACAAGCAAAATAGAAACCACATGTAAAATACTTGCCAAAAACCTATAAAAAACATAAATATCAAATAAAACTAATCATCAAATAAGTATTGTCCGTCTTACTTGAACAACTATAATAATATACAATATCAACACATGAAATAAATAAAATAAAAAAGACAAATCATGGTAGACTAAAGCAAAAATTAAAAAACGCGTGTGTAGTCATTATTATAATTGTATTACAATTGGTTATGCACATTTATTTTCATTTTTCTAATGAAAATTTTTCATTTTCATTAGTCATTCTTTCCCTTTCTCTCTCTCTCTCTGTATCATTTACATATGAAATAATCCAATACTGACCAAGTGGTCATATCAGTTGAGTTTACACACCACTAACACAACACCTCAAAGGGTCAGCGCCACACTTCCTGTATTGTTGACCTCCTGACAACACCCGACAACACCTGACAACACCTGACAACACCTGACAACATCTGACAACACCCGAAAACATCCGACAACACCTGACAACACCTGACAACACCCGACAACACCTGACAACACCTGACAACACCCGATAACACCTGACAACACCCGACAACACCTGACAACACCCGACAACACCTGACAACACCTGACAACACCCGATAACACCTGACAACACCCGACAACACCTGACAACACCCGACAACACCTGACAACATCCAACAACACCCGACTACACCTGACAACACCCGACAACACCCGACAACAACCGACAACACCTGACAACACCCGACAACACCTGACAACACCCGGCAACACCTGACAACACCTGACAACACCCTACAACACCTGACTACATCCGACAACAACCGACAACACCTGACAACATCCAACAACACCTGACAACTCCCGGCAACACTTGACAACACCTGACAACACCCGACAACACCCGACTACACCTGACAACACCCGACAACACCCGACTACACCTGAAAACACCTGACAACATCCAACAACAACCGACAACACCTGACAACACCTGACAACATCTGACAACACCTGACAACACCCGACAACACCCGACAACACCCGACAACACCTGACAACACCTGACAACACCCGACAACACCCGACAACATCTGACAACACCTGACAACACCCGACAACACCCAACAACACCTGACTACACCCGACAACACCCGACAACACCTGACAAACAAACGACAAACACCCGACAACACCTGGCAACACCCGACAACACCTGACAACACCTGACAACACCCGACAACACCCAACAACACCCGACAACACCCGACAACACCCAACAACACCCGACAACACCTGACAACACCCAACAACCACCCAACAACACCCGACAACACCCGACAAACACCTAACCAAACTTGGCCTTGATGCTCGACCATTATTTGATATTTAGATCCCAAACGCGACTCTCGCTCTTATCTGCAGCTGAAATCCAATTGAAAACAGTTTGACTCCAAGTTTGTTTCCCAAGTTTAAAACAGTTGCAGGTGTTGGTACCACAGGTGGCTCTGTTGCAAGTGTGGTACCACAGGTGGCTCTGTTGCAGGTGTTGGTACCACAGGTGGCTCTGTTGCAGGTGTTGGTACCACAGGTGGCTCTGTTGCAGGTGTTGGTACCACAGGTGGCTCTGTTGCAAGTGTGGTACCACAGGTGGCTCTGTTGCAAGTGTGGTACCACAGGTGGCTCTGTTGCAAGTGTGGTACCACAGGTGGCTCTGTTGCAAGTGTGGTACCACAGGTGGCTCTGTTGCAAGTGTGGTACCACAGGTGGCTCTGTTGCAGGTGTTGGTACCACAGGTGGCTCTGTTGCAGGTGTGGTACCACAGGTGGCTCTGTTGCAGGTGTTGGTACCACAGGTGGCTCTGTTGCAGGTGTTGGTACCATAGGTGGCTCTGTTGCAGGTGTTGGTACCACAGGTGGCTCTGTTGTAAGTGTTGGTACCACAGGTGGCTCTGTTGCACGTGTGGTACCACAGGTGGCTCTGTTGCAAGTGTGGTACCATAGGTGGCTCTGTTGCAGGTGTTGGTACCACAGGTGGCTCTGTTGCAGGTGTTGGCACCACAGGTGGCTCTGTTGCAGGTGTTGGTACCACAGGTGGCTCTGTTGTAAGTGTTGGTACCACAGGTGGCTCTGTTGCAAGTGTTGGTACCACAGGTGGCTCTGTTGCAAGTGTTGGTACCACAGGTGGCTCTGTTGTAAGTGTTGGTACCACAGGTGGCTCTGTTGCACGTGTGGTACCACAGGTGGCTCTGTTGCAAGTGTGGTACCACAGGTGGCTCTGTTGCAGGTGTTGGTACCACAGGTGGCTCTGTTTGTCGGAAAATCCGACACCATTTAATATACCATACAGACAGATAATAATTGCTGCTGTATTACCAACAAGTTACCCATAGAAAACGTAACTTGTAGTGGAATTACCGTCTATAGAAAACGGGATATCATCACCACATACTATTTTAAATTCTTCACCTATTATGGTGGGAATTATTCTTAAATACATTAGTCTTTGGACTTTACCATCATAAAAACATCTCATATAAATTAACTTAATTATCAGTATTAAAGTAGAGTAAATGTGACCCTTCTATCACTTATTGACATCTGGACAATGTAGGCCAGGCGTCAGTGAGGAAGGAGGGGAGCCATTGTTGTGTCACCTCCGAGATGCGTGGAGCAAATTCGGCTCCTATCATATCTGGACAATGTAGGCCAGTAGCGTCAATAGTATGGAGTGTTAGACATTGCCATTGTTTTTACTAGACCAGAGGCTCCTGTTAATTTTACTTGGACGAAGTGTTATGGAAACCAAAGGTGTACCATTATCAACATGCTGTCAACAAATCAAGTTAAGTTCTTTCCGAAACCCATGTATCTTTCATTTATGGCCATTAATGTCATTATATAGGGTGACCCGGTTAGAGCACGACATAGCCTCAAACTAAAGGTAATTAAGCCAGGTCTTTATTGTTCCATGTACAGTATTTTCTCTGATATACCTGTCATATATAGGTATCTGGCTTTACAGCTAGCGCCCTTTTAACAGGTCAAGACGAGGAAGTATCTTTTGTGCATCAGTTACCAGGGTGATCATGGAAGCTACCTCAAAGAGGGAAAATGTGGAGTCTACACCCTAGTTATACCTGGTGGACTAACCTGCTGTACTATAAGATAAGGAACCTTTTCAATGTATGTAGTTAATACTGAAATTTGATTGGCTGCTTATATATATATATAAATAATATAAACCCCCTAATGTGTAGAGGATCGATTTGTGAGATTATGAGATTATTGCAGAAATACAGTCCACTTATCATTATACAAATTGCTATCGAAGTATATAAATTAACGTAAATATAAATTCATATAAATTAAATAAATATAAATCTCACAGGTCGGTTCCCACATTATTTGGTCCTTCGAACCGGATTATTTGGTCCTATGAACCCACATTTGGTCATCTTAGTACCGGATGAACCAGTTAACCAGTGGATTCATTAAATAAACTAGTGCAGTGTGATTTAAACAAAGGCCAGCCAGTCAAAGACAGCGGCGTTGCCTCGTGGGAGCTCAGGAGCCCCCCCTCAACTGAGTTCAGCTTCGTCAGCGGTTTCATGCACACCCACAGATATTTGGTGGCGTGTTATTTCGTGAAATGACAGCGCTAATATTGAAGCCAGCCAAATTAGTGAATGTGTCTTCGCGATATTGTTCACGGATTTCGTGGTGTTAAATTTCGCGAGAGATTATCCACGAATTTTGTGGACTTTATTTCGCGAGGTCACTAATAATATTTAATACTTCTAGATAATATTAGAAGTTTCATAGAGGCTAATTAAGAGGCTATTATCAATAATTGTATATATTATTTCTCCAAAATAGAGAATCATTTAATATATACTGCACTAGTGTTCTCAATATAATATTTACAAATTGCCAACCCACAACAGGGTAGGAAATTACCATTGACTAGTTGAACTATTATCGTTCATCCTAGTCCCATTATTACTATAGTCAGTTGTACTATATTGAACAACCTAACACCATTAATGAATGGTGCAGACCCTATTTTGGGTGTAATTTTTATCAACTCGAGTTGAGTTGTATATATAATAATTTACTTATGATCAATACACCTTTGAGTGATTAATTAGTGTCTCTACCATCCTAGGGTGATATAGAAGAGCTAACCTAAAGGTACTTCCAGTGACACTGGTTTATCACTCAAATCATTAGTGTGTATGATTGTATATATATATAATGTGTATTAATTTTAAGTGCTAACCTCTAGTAGAGGTAGGATTATTGCCTAGTGAGTGCATTTTACCCTAGGCTACCATCAGTGCTTGTTCAGTATTATGAGCAGCCCAAGTACAAGCCCCACAAGGCTTCACCAACTAGCCAGTATGGATAATGCAGGGAGAATGAAAAGAACCCTTGCAGGTCTTAAAGGCCACTTAACAAGACAGATCAAGAAATGTGAAGATTTGTTACAACAATCTCCAGTTGATTATGCTGACCTGGAAAGCTATTATCAAGCAGCTGCAGGTAAATTTGAGCAAATCAAATGCCAAATAGCTCTCCTTGTGGGGACAGATTACTACCATCAATTCATCGGTAGCCCTACTAAATATCAGGGCATAACCATGTTAAACTCTGCAGGAGGTAAATTACTCTCAGGCCCAGTATCAAGCCTGAGGAGACCTATGCCTGCAGATAAACAATACCAATAGAAATCTAAATTTGTCAGCTGATTATATTTCTCCAGTAGCATTATACTAAGGAGATTACAGCTGACTATACCAACAGAGGTTGATGTTAGTATCATCATTTAGAGCTGAAGATGAGTTCATGAGGCCTCAGTGGCAAATCAGTGAACAGTAGCCTAAAACAGCTACAAGTCACTGCGACCAATGTCACTGAACCCACTGCAGTCTCAGAACCATACTTTACTTTAATGATGAGCTATTCAATCTTCTGAATCAATTAACTAAATTAAACCCCAATAAATCTGATGACTGATTTGATACATTTATTATTTAATCAAGATGTATTCCATGGGCCTCAGTGTTTATATATCAGTGACCAGTTACCTGAAGAAACTTCAAGTTATATCTAATGTCACTGATCTCACTGCAGTCCCTGAATCATACTTGACTGTAGTACTTGATCACATTCAGTCTTCTGGGTTAAATAATATGTAATTAGGCTTGAATATTAGCCTTTCAAGAGTTAACAGGGAAATGAATTCGTATTAGACTTCTAACCCCTGCAACTCTAGTACGGGACATCCGTCCTGTACGAACAGACGCACAAATGTGTGATTACTAATTACTAACATCAAATTAATCTAATAATTCGAAGGAGGAGTATCGGTGTTCGTCTGTTCTAAATAGGACTTCGACCCGTGAGCAGCCCCTGGGGAATTATGTTGGAAAATCCGACACCATTTAATATACCATACAGACAGATAATAATTGCTGCTGTATTACCAACAAGTTACCCATAGAAAACGTAACTTGTAGTGGAATTACCGTCTATAGAAAACGGGATATCATCACCACATACTATTTTAAATTCTTCACCTATTATGGTGGGAATTATTCTTAAATACATTAGTCTTTGGACTTTACCATCATAAAAACATCTCATATAAATTAACTTAATTATCAGTATTAAAGTAGAGTAAATGTGACCCTTCTATCACTTATTGACATCTGGACAATGTAGGCCAGGCGTCAGTGAGGAAGGAGGGGAGCCATTGTTGTGTCACCTCCGAGATGCGTGGAGCAAATTCGGCTCCTATCATATCTGGACAATGTAGGCCAGTAGCGTCAATAGTATGGAGTGTTAGACATTGCCATTGTTTTTACTAGACCAGAGGCTCCTGTTAATTTTACTTGGACGAAGTGTTATGGAAACCAAAGGTGTACCATTATCAACATGCTGTCAACAAATCAAGTTAAGTTCTTTCCGAAACCCATGTATCTTTCATTTATGGCCATTAATGTCATTATATAGGGTGACCCGGTTAGAGCACGACATAGCCTCAAACTAAAGGTAATTAAGCCAGGTCTTTATTGTTCCATGTACAGTATTTTCTCTGATATACCTGTCATATATAGGTATCTGGCTTTACAGCTAGCGCCCTTTTAACAGGTCAAGACGAGGAAGTATCTTTTGTGCATCAGTTACCAGGGTGATGGAAGCTACCTCAAAGAGGGAAAATGTGGAGTCTACACCCTAGTTATACCTGGTGGACTAACCTGCTGTACTATAAGATAAGGAACCTTTTCAATGTATGTAGTTAATACTGTAATTTGATTGGCTGCATATATATATATAAATAATATAAACCCCCCTAATGTGTAGAGGATCGATTTGTGAGATTATGAGATTATTGCAGAAATACAGTCCACTTATCATTATCCAAATTGCTATCGAAGTATATAAATTAACGTAAATATAAATTCATATAAATTAAATAAATATAAATCTCACAGGTCGGTTCCCACACTGTTGCAGGTGTTGGCACCACAGGTGGCTCTGTTGCACGTGTGGTACCACAGGTGGCTCTGTTGCACGTGTGGTACCACAGGTGGCTCTGTTGCACGTGTGGTACCACAGGTGGCTCTGTTGCAGGTGTTGGTACCACAGGTGGCTCAGTTGCACGTGTGGTACCACAGGTGGCTCTGTTGCACGTGTGGTACCACAGGTGGCTCTGTTGCAGGTGTTGGTACCACAGGTGGCTCTGTTGCACGTGTGGTACCACAGGTGGCTCTGTTGCACGTGTGGTACCACAGGTGGCTCTGTTGCACGTGTGGTACCACAGGGGGCTCTGTTGCACGTGTGGTACCACAGGTGGCTCTGTTGCAGGTGTTGGTACCACAGGTGGCTCTGTTGCACGTGTGGTACCACAGGTGGCTCTGTTGCAAGTGTTGGTACCACAGGTGGCTCTGTTGCACGTGTGGTACCACAGGTGGCTCTGTTGCAAGTGTTGGTGCCACAGGTGGCTGTGTTGCAAGTGTTGGTACCACAGGTGGCTCTGTTGCAGGTGTTGGTACCACAGGTGGCTCTGTTGCAGGTGTTGGTACCACAGGTGGCTCTGTTGCAGGTGTTGGTACCACAGGTGGCTGTGTTGCAAGTGTTGGTACCACAGGTGGCTCTGTTACAGGTGTTGGTACCACAGGTGGCTCTGTTGCAGGTGTTGGTACCACAGGTGGCTCTGTTGCAGGTGTTGGTACCACAGGTGGCTCTGTTATAAGTGTTGGTACCACAGGTGGCTCTGTTGCACGTGTGGTACCACAGGTGGCTCTGTTGCAAGTGTTGGTACCACAGGTGGCTCTGTTGCAAGTGTTGGTACCACAGGTGGCTCTGTTGCAGGTGTTGGTACCACAGGTGGCTGTGTTGCAAGTGTGGTACCACAGGTGGCTCTGTTGCAAGTGTGGTACCACAGGTGGCTCTGTTGCAAGTGTGGTACCACAGGTGGCTCTGTTGCAGGTGTTGGTACCACAGGTGGCTCTGTTGCAAGTGTTGGTACCACAGGTGGCTCTGTTGCAGGTGTTGGTACCACAGGTGGCTCTGTTGCAAGTGTGGTACCACAGGTGGCTCTGTTGCAGGTGTTGGTACCACAGGTGGCTCTGTTGCAAGTGTTGGTACCACAGGTGGCTCTGTTGCAGGTGTTGGTACCACTGGTGGCTGTGTTGCAAGTGTTGGTACCACAGGTGGCGCTGTTGCAGGTGTTGGTACCACAGGTGGCTGTGTTGCAAGTGTTGGTACCACAGGTGGCTCTGTTGCAGGTGTTGGTACCACAGGTGGCGCTGTTGCAAGTGTTGGTACCACAGGTGGCTCTGTTGCAGGTGTTGGTACCACAGGTGGCTGTGTTGCAAGTGTGGTACCACAGGTGGCTCTGTTGCAGGTGTAGTACCACAGGTGGCTCTGTTGCAGGTGTTGGTACCACAGGTGGCTCTGTTGCAAGTGTTGGTACCACAGGTGGCTCTGTTGCAGGTGTTGGTACCACAGGTGGCTGTGTTGCAAGTGTGGTACCACAGGTGGCTCTGTTGCAGGTGTTGGTACCACAGGTGGCTCTGTTGCAAGTGTTGGTATCACAGGTGGCTGTGTTGCAGGTGTTGGTACCATAGGTGACTCTGTTGCAGGTGTGGTACCACACGTGGCTCTGTTGCAAGTGTTGGTCCCACAGGTGGCTGTGTTGCAGGTGTTGGTACCACAGGTGGCTGTGTTGCAGGTGTTGGTACCACAGGTGGCTGTGTTGCAGGTGTTGGTACCACAGGTGACTCTGTTGCAGGTGTGGTACCACACGTGGCTCTGTTGCAAGTGTTGGTCCCACAGGTGGCTGTGTTGCAGGTGTTGGTACCACAGGTGGCTGTGTTGCAGGTGTTGGTACCACAGGTGGCTGTGTTGCAGGTGTTGGTACCACAGGTGGCTCTGTTGCAAGTGTTGGTACCACAGGTGGCTCTGTTGCAAGTGTTGGTACCACAGGTGGCTCTGTTGCAGGTGTGGTACCACAGGTGGCTCTGTTGCAGGTGTGGTACCACACGTGGCTCTGTTGCAAGTGTTGGTCCCACAGGTGGCTGTGTTGCAGGTGTTGGTACCACAGGTGGCTGTGTTGCAGGTGTTGGTACCACAGGTGGCTGTGTTGCAGGTGTTGGTACCACAGGTGGCTCTGTTGCAGGTGTGGTACCACACGTGGCTCTGTTGCAAGTGTTGGTCCCACAGGTGGCTCTGTTGCAGGTGTGGTACCACAGGTGGCTCTGTTGCAGGTGTGGTACCACACGTGGCTCTGTTGCAAGTGTTGGTCCCACAGGTGGCTCTGTTGCAAGTGTTGGTCCCACAGGTGGCTCTGTTGCAGGTGTGGTACCACACGTGGCTCTGTTGCAAGTGTTGGTACCACAGGTGGCTCTGTTGCAAGTGTTGGTACCACAGGTGGCTCTGTTGCAGGTGTGGTACCACACGTGGCTCTGTTGCAAGTGTTGGTACCACAGGTGGCTCTGTTGCAGGTGTTGGTACCACAGGTGGCTCTGTTGCAAGTGTTGGTACCACAGGTGGCTGTGTTGCAGGTGTGGTACCACAGGTGGCTGTGTTGCAGGTGTGGTACCACAGGTGTACCAAAAGTGTCTGGGGGTAAAAGTAAATATATCAAAATGTAAACCACATATAATAACACATAATCAAATCACACAAACGAGTGAAAAAGTTAACCTAAATCTTTGGTAGTAATCGCATGGTAAAACTTTACTTATAAAGAACGCAATAAAGGCGCTATTTTGGTGTCATATCAAATGACTAGATAACGAAAACCGTCCACACAGGAGATGCCGGAGCAATGACCTTGTTAAGACACTAGTGCTCTCAGTGGTGGGGTATGATAGCACACTCAGTCTCCTGTAACGCTGAAGAACTTGCTATCCTGGAGAGTGTGCAGAGATATCTCTATATCTAAATCTATTCAGTATGAAATCTAACTTATTGGGAAGCTACAAAATTATTCAAAGTAAGGTATTATCGAACCGCTACCATGTTTTCTACGTCAAAATGCGACGTACTGTGAGAAAAAAGGGTTACCTTACCAACGTCGTCTCCGTACATGTTAATAACGCATTCAAAGCAGCTTAAAACGCCTAGTAAAGGAGATAATAACGAAGATTTACTACCATTCAGACACGAATCACTTCGTTACCTAAAAAAAAGGTAAATGAGTTAATTCTCGTTATTGGCGGATTTAAAGCCTATTAACGAGGCCTACTACTTGCAACCCTCCCTAGGTTCCAACCCCTGCAATAATTACCCCCTTCTAAGTACCTATATTCCTGCTGGGTCAACACAAGCAGCAGGGTAAAGAAAGCGAGCCCAATCGTTTCTGTTTTGAACCCCGGGGGTCCCTTCGATTGTGAGTCAAGGATGTAAACCACTGTTCTCACCTAGTTGTACTTGCCGGCGGGGTTGGGCTCTAGCTCTGTGGTCCGGGACACTCGTTCGATAATTTTTTGTCCTAAATTGGTTGTTTTTTGCAGAGCCGGAAATTCCTGGACCGGGAGCTAGAGTCCGAGACCAGGTGGTTGAAACGGAATAGAAGTTGACTCACTGTTAAGCTGTTGAGATAAGAGCACTTGGACAGTAAACAGGAGACGTTCCGTTGCTTGTACCGTTTAACAGGTGATGCTCCGTCACCTGTTAAACGGAATATCACCTGGTTAACGGTACAGTCAACGGAGCATCACCTATTTAACGGTACAGTCAATGGAGCATCACCTATTTAACGGTACAGTCAACGGGGCATCACCGTTTAACAGGTGATGCTCCGTTGCCTGTACCGTAAAATAGGAGAGGCCACCGTTGCGTGGAACATATACGAGGAAACCCAAGTGTTTATTACACATATATTTATATATCTGAGACTAAAAGAGGCAACAATAGTGATTGAACGCTCACACTCCTCTATAACCTCTCGTCTGGTGTAATGCGTCGCATTTCGTACGGTTTTAACCCACATCTGCTAAGACTGTGACGTATTAATGACGTTTTCCATGCATTGGTTCCGAGAGGTTAGGAAGGTTGGTTGGGTTTGGACGTTTATTGTTAAGCGGGGACTCACTTAGATATATGCTGGGGGTCCTGGACCCCCCCCAGTATCTCTAAAGTTCCAATACTTCATTTAGTTTTGTGAAAAAAGATGAAATTTATAGCCTGTGATCGTTGTCCAGTTAAGCCATGTTGCTACTGAACAAATCCACAAGGGCCGTGACGAGGGTTCGAATCTACGTCCGAGAGGATCCCAGACGCTGCCTTAATCATACCATGTTGCTACTATTAAATTTTTTAACCTGCGTTCCTGAAGGCGAGTTTGTCCCCCCCTTTTCCACAGGTACTGGGCCCAACTCTGACGACGCCTGATAAAACGAATTTGAGTTCCTCAAATTCCTCTTAAAGGGTGATACTGTTGTTTGCCACATACAGTGTCACTCTCTTGTTAAGAACTACAATACCTATGCTAAATAAAAATACAACAACTTGATGATTATAATAAATTCTAATTTAAATGTATATATGTTCGAAGAGAACGAGGTATTTATGAAGCCTCGTATTGTACTGTAATTTGTTGTAATAGCAAATTATTTTGTACAAAAAATAGTGATAAGTTTCCGCTCATAAAACCATATTTGTTGTCAATCAAAACTCGTCAAAAAACTGTCACATTTGGCGGCAGACAATTGCTCAGGCATGGAGGGGGAGAAAGGAAGCAGTACCGCTGGTTATTTGCATATCAAAAGCTCCAGATTACATCCAATCCTATTGCCAAAGCCTCGTGTTAAGAGACAGTTTCTCCAGCATATTTCGAGTTGAATAGAAACTTGATAGAAATGATTGAATGCTCTCCGGTACATAATTGAGTGAAGGCGCCGTGATTGTATAGCAAAGAGTTTACGTATATAAATTGCAAAATAGTTTTACTAAACAATGTATTTGCTCCGGTACAGTTGCTAATGTTAACTAAGTTCCAGCATATGTTGTTTCAAAGTATATTGTATAACAAATCACAGACATATCACGCCATTGCGATTATATTTCCATATATGGCTGTGTGAGTTATACTATAAGAAAACAACTGAGTAAATTGTTTCAAGAAAATCTCGGGTAAATTTTAAAATTATCATTATTAATTTGTATACCACAGGCTCTTTATTTATAAATAAGGACATTACTCGCAGCTACGTTCCAATATAGTATAGTCGGTCACCTGTTCTTGGTGTTATTATAGATACATTGGTAAGTTCCATCAGGAACCTCAAAATTAGGCTGCAGACGTCAATAAAGAATATTTAGGCTGTATAACTTTATTGAGATACGATTTACGCCAATTTCTTTTGTTTCCTATTTTTACAAAGTTAGTTTTGTTTACGCAGGCGATGAGTCACAATAACGTGGCTGAAGTATGTTGACCAGACCACACACTAGAAGTTGAAGGGACGACGACGTTTCGGTCCGTCCTGGACCATTCTCAAGTCAATGACTTGAGAATGGTCCAGGACGGACCGAAACGTCGTCGTCCCTTCAACTTCTAGTGTGTGGTCTGGTCAACTTAGTTTTGTTTATATTGAACCATTTTTTTAGTTATATTTTGCTACTGTATATAGTAATATTTATTCTTCTTAGAAACTTAAGAGTACATTAGTTATTTATTGTAATAATTGACTTTGAAATGTTAAATGTTGGGTTACAGATATTATGAAATTTATTTTGTAGTTTTCCATAAATGCCCAGTATCGTTGTGCTTTTGTTTGTATATTTTGAAATAAGTGATTGTAATTTTCCTTGAGCGTTATGTAAGAAGAATTCTTTTGTTCCTGTTGGTATAGCCAAGTGTCAATTTGTAACGTCTGGTAATTTTTTTTTTTAGTAATTATCAATTATTTTTTACTGTTCATTTCTACTAGTGATGTTTTTTATATTAATTTGATTTGGAATGTGTTTTAACTTAAACTTGGTATTTTAACAATTATTGCTTAATTGTGTTTGGTGGTTTGGAGGTTTGTGGTTTGGAGGTGGTTTGGAGCTGATGATAAACAGTGTTTGAAAGGTCGTGTGAATAGTTTTTTTACTTAGATAAAAAAAAATTAAGATGTTTATTATGGCTCAAGTTCTAGGACAACATTCAGTCCTACGCCAAGTTAGTTTATACCTAAAGGGTAACATGATAATTTCATCAAATATATGAGTTTCTAGGGTTAGGCTTCAGATGAGGTTATATAGGGTAACAGCTTTTGCTTGCAGTTTCGCAAGGAATATCAATATTTCTACTAAACCCTTGTCTCAGTGTGTGTGAGAGAGAGAGAGAGAGAGAGAGAGAGAGAGAGAGAGAGAGAGAGAGAGAGAGAGAGAGAGAGAGAGAGAGAGAGAGAGAGAGAGAGAGAGAGACAGAGAGAGAGACAGAGAGAGAGACAGAGACAGAGACAGAGACAGAGAGACAGAGAGACAGAGATAGAGATAGAGAGAGAGAGAGAGAAGATAATTATCAAAAGAAGACACCAAACCGGGAAGGCTATGTAGTGAGAGAGAGAGAGAGGAAGAGAGAAATAAAGAAAAGGGCAAGAGGGACCGCTAGGTAAGACAGCACATCTTACTGTCACCTTACACAAGACGCCAGACATCTTCAGACACTAGGCAACAAGGATGGCAGTGTCCGCCCGCCACCAAACCTTCCTCCCCGAGTAATAAAGTTCTAAATCCTTCCTCATTGTATCGTTCCCGAACTAAGAATGCCACGTGACGACACATTAAGCAATTCCGTACGACGTCCCAATATCGTAAATCATAAGCTTGAGTATGACGACCATTAAGACGTGGTAATTGTACGTTCTCGTGGAGTTTACAATAGTATTCATTGGTGTTTAAGACACAAGAATCATCGTTTTAAAGTCGTGTTTCAGGGGCGACAGGGTGGGAAATCCTCTGGCAGTCATATGTGCCAATTAAAGCCTTACTGTCATGGAGATTTATGGTGCTAGGTTAGGAATTACATCGTTAGTTATTCCAAGCTTTCCATTTGAGGTAAGATATTAGTCCTGAAATTTACACATGTGAGGCTACACAGAAGTGACCATCCAATATAACATGAGTTGCGCTGCCTCACGTATGATGTATACGTTCTCGTTCCTAAGGTATGTATTATATATTACATTTTATTTCATATATTTTCCATGCCAGTTTTTTTGTATATTTTTTTTGTACACGATACAATTATTTTGTGGTCTGGTGATAATGGTATTTGTGGAAGGTGGTGCGGTAGGAGAAGTTGAGCGGGGTTACTCTAGCCGGCAGCGAGGCGCGGGACTCAGGTCGGGGTAGTATGGCTGTGTGTCCCGTCAGTGAAGGATCGTGGTGTGTGATCATGGTGTTGTGAAGCGTTATCACTTAAGTGTCCCCAACATGACAACCATTATGGCAACTTGGAAAGGGTTATTTTTATTCCTCTATATCCTCAGCAATGGATACAGCCTTCACATCGTCGAATCAGGTAAGTGAATAGACACCCCCCCCCCCCTACACACATCAATTTACAACTTGACGTTTTTGTGATCGAGCCAAAAATATAATTAGTATTATATCGGTTAATATAACACAGTAGGAATGTATTGACCGGTTGAGTTAATGGCATAACTTGAGCGTGTGATGGCACCTCTCAAAAGATCACCCTCAACTACCATACCAGCAGTGCCAGAGTGCCAGCAGTTGCCACATTTACCCGCGCAAATCACCAATTCTCCCGCCAATTTAAACAACCAATCCCGTGCCGCCACATGACGATGCTTTTACACTGACCCAACGATAAAGGGGGCTGAGGGGGCACGAATTAGCTGTCGTAGATGTATCGTAAAAGGCAAAAGGGATATTATTATATTGGGCCGAAGAGGGCAGGTTGGGCACTGCGACTGAAAGGGCTATTTTGAGCGGCCTGGGCCCACCCTAAGACCACACCGCCGAGGGACATTCGACCAAGTTTATAAACACCGCTTTACGGGCCCTCGAGATTGTTTTCAATAAAAGTTTCCGCATTGGGGGCCCCCACACGTGAGGGGCCCCGGGGGTAGGTAGGTCTATGCCCCCCCCCCTCACGGACCTTTCAGGCGCTTCATCTGACTCTTAACTGTGATAGGTTTCTGACCTGTGAAGCGGCTCTTGTGGATCTTCTTCCCTTCTCTGGGCCACTCCCCTCATTTCCTCTACATGGCGCTTCCCTCCATAAGGGCCAAGCCCTTCCCTCCTCCTCCTCTACATGGCCCTTCCCTACTCCTCCTCTACATGGCCCTTCCCTACTCCTCCTCTACATGGCCCTTCCCTACTCCTCCTCTACATGGCCCTTCCCTACTCCTCCTCTACATGGCCCTTCCCTACTCCTCCTCCTCCTCTACATGGCCCTTCCCTCCTCCTCTGCATGGCCCTTCCCTACTCCTCCTCTGCATGGCCCTTCCCTCCTCCTCCTCTACATGGCCCTTCCCTACTCCTCCTCCTCTACATGGCCCTTCCCTCCTCCTCCTTTGCACGGCCCTTCCCTACTCCTCCTCCTCCTCTACATGGCCCTTCCCTCCTCCTCTACATGGCCCTTCCCTCCTCCTCCTCTACATGGCCCTTCCCTACTCCTCCTCCTCCTCTACATGGCCCTTCCCTCCTCCTCCTCTGCATGGCCCTTCCCTCCTCCTCCTCTGCATGGCCCTTCCCTCCTCCTCCTCTGCATGGCCCTTCCCTCCTCCTCCTCTACATGGCCCTTCCCTCCTCCTCCTCTACATGGCCCTTCCCTCCTCCTCCTCTACATGGCCCTTCCCTCCTCCTCCTCTACATGGCCCTTCCCTCCTCCTCCTCTACCATTCCCTCTTCTCTACAATGGTCATTCCTAATTTTTTTTATACAAGGACATTCCCTCCTGCCCTCCGCGAGGCGCCCCCTGCCCTCCGCGAGGCGCCCCCTGCCCTCCGCGAGGCGCCCCCTGCCCTCCGCGAGGCGCCCCCTGCCCTCCGCGAGGCGCCCCCTGCCCTCCGCGAGGCGCCCCCTGCCCTCCGCGAGGCGCCCCCTGCCCTCCGCGAGGCGCCCCCTGCCCTCCGCGAGGCGCCCCCTGCCCTCCGCGAGGCGCCCCCTGCCCTCCGCGAGGCGCCCCCTGCCCTCCGCGAGGCGCCCCCTGCCCTCCGCGAGGCGCCCCCTGCCCTCCGCGAGGCGCCCCCTGCCCTCCGCGAGGCGCCCCCTGCCCTCCGCGAGGCGCCCCCTGCCCTCCGCGAGGCGCCCCCTGCCCTCCGCGAGGCGCCCCCTGCCCTCCGCGAGGCGCCCCCTGCCCTCCGCGAGGCGCCCCCTGCCCTCCGCGAGGCGCCCCCTGCCCTCCGCGAGGCGCCCCCTGCCCACCGCGAGGCGCCCCCTGCCCTCCGCGAGGCGCCCCCTGCCCTCCGCGAGGCGCCCCCTGCCCTCCGCGAGGCGCCCCCTGCCCTCCGCGAGGCGGCCCCCCCCAGGATTAACGACTGTCAGTAAACAAGTATAGAGAAGCAGTGGTCGGGTGCCTCCTATTACCCCTCCCACACAACGCAAATTATGATGAACATTATACATGAGGCTGAGCCACCCGCAGGAGGATGTTCACTCCCCCACACACCTGACCCCACCCCACCCCACACACCTGACCCCACCCCACACACCTGACCCCACCCCACACACCTGACCCCACCCCACCCCACACACTTGATCCCACCCCACCCCACACACCTGACCCACCCCACACACCTGACCCCACCCCACACACCTGACCCCACCCCACACACCTGACCCCACCCCACACACCTGACCCCACCCCACCCCACACACTTGATCCCACCCCACCCCACACACCTGACCACTCCCCCCGGTCTTACGTTTCTACAATTATTTTAAATATAAAAATTTAATATTAATATTAGGATAACATTAGTGCGAATTTTGAAAGTTCTGTTAAGTTGAAAATTGTATTTATTACGTTGACGTTAGCCACCCTGCCTTGCCTGCTTGATCACGAGGCTAGGGATCTGTGTCGGTGGATCTTGAGGGGGAATCAGAGGCGTCAAGAAATTTAGAGGCGTCAAGAAATTTAGAGGCGTCAAGAAATTTAGAGGCGTCAAGAAATTTAGAGGCGTCAAGAAATTTAGAGGCGTCAAGAAATTTAGAGGCGTCAAGAAATTTAGAATTCATGCCTTCTTGCAGCCAAATTTTTCTCCCCTGGGAGGCTGTGTGCGCGGTGAATTGATCGGAACTGGCGATTGATTTGTTCCGTGTGTGTGTCAAGTGGTTTGAGAGAGCGCCTTGGGGTGAAGGAGGATTAATTTCCTCTTTTCTGTCTCTTTACATCCCTGTCCCTCTCTGTCCCTCCCATCCCCAACCGTCCCCGACCCTCGCTACTCTGCGGCTTAACCCTAACCACTCGCCAGTCATTTCACAAGCGAATGGCTCTGGGTGCTCGGGCAGGGCGAGAGACGTTTGGGCAAATTATCTCACACCTTGATGCCAATATTCGCCCACGTTCCTGGGAGTTAACCGACTGTTGTGGGTCGCATTCTGAGGGCTGGGCAGTCGTTGGCTAGGGGGGTGAAAAGGCTTCCTGGCCCCCCATCCCCTCAGGCAGGGTGTCGTACACACTGGCAGGGTGTCGTGCGCACTGGCGGGGTGTCGTGCGCACTGGCGGGGTGTCGTGCGCACTGGCGGGTTGTCGTGCACACTGGCGGGGTGTCGTGCACACTGGCGGGGTGT
The DNA here is from genome assembly GCF_040958095.1 of Procambarus clarkii. NCBI lineage: Eukaryota > Metazoa > Arthropoda > Malacostraca > Decapoda > Cambaridae > Procambarus > Procambarus clarkii. Next base: position 27,864,817 of record NC_091175.1, read on the forward strand.
CGTGCACACTGGCGGGGTGTCGTGCACACTGGCGGGGTGTCGTGCACACTGGCGGGGTGTCGTGCACACTGGCGGGGTGTCGTGCACACTGGCGGGGTGTCGTGCACACTGGCGGGGTGTCGTGCACACTGGCAGGGTGTCATGCACACTGGCAGCGTGTCGTACACACTGGCAGCGTGTCATGCACACTGGCAGGGTGTCATGCACACTGGCAGCGTGTCGTACACACTGGCAGGGTGTCGTACACACTGGCAGGGTGTCGTACACACTGGCAGCGTGTCGTACACACTGGCAGGGTGTCATGCACACTGGCAGCGTGTCGTACACACTGGCAGAGTGTCGTACACACTGGCAGGGTGTCATGCACACTGGCAGGGTGTCATGCACACTGGCAGAGTGTCGTACACACTGGCAGAGTGTCGTACACACTGGCAGAGTGTCGTACACACTGGCAGGGTGTCGTACACACTGGCAGGGTGTCGTACACACTGGCAGGGTGTCGTACACACTGGCAGGGTGTCGTACACACTGGCAGGGTGTCGTACACACTGGCAGGGTGTCGTACACACTGGCAGGGTGTCGTACACACTGGCAGGGTGTCGTACACACTGGCAGGATGTCGTACACTCTGGCAGGGTGTCGTACATTCTGACAGGGTGTCGTACACTGGCAGGATGTCGTACACTCTGACAGCTCTCGAAGCGCGGCGTTTTTAATAGTTTGGTTTAGTACGAGTGCCAACTCTGACAGGCAGGCCTTTATAGGCATTTCTGGTGATCACTGCGAGTTTTATTCCCCTGGTCCGTTTGGTATGAAATGCTGGACTGGCTCTTCCGGGCATTTTCTCTCATTTAAGTGAGCTGTTAAACAGTTTTGGGTGGGAGAGGGGGGGGGTGTACAACATTAGCCAGTATTTACAATTGTTCTACATTTCCTTTTGTTGTAATTCTATGTACATGTTTTTATTAAACTTTCCTGATAACTTGTGTTTTCATACATCTATATCGGCAGATTCTAAAATCGTGGATATTTTTTTTCCTGGTTTAACACCACTGCGCTGTGGTTTGGTTCTGTTCTTTGGCAGTTAACAGTTCCTGATCTTTCGGTTAATTTCTTTTGATGCTCTGCTTTCTTTTAGTGTTGTTAATCAGTGTTTGTGCATTTGTGTGATCTCCTCGGTGTTATGGATTTTGATTTTGCTGTTTATCTGTTGACATATACCAACAACAGGTAGGCAGCCTCACGTGTTTCTCTCTCGTCTGAAGGAGTGTTTGTCAGTGTCAGAATGTCTGCTCTCTTGAGGAAGGTGGGACTGTCCTTGTTAAAAATGACTTGACCTGCTGTGTACAATTCTTGATTATATAAAATATGCAAATATTGTGCTTTTTGCATAGTGAGGCGGTGTTCAAAAATATCCACTATAATATAATCCTTTGTATATTAAATATATTATTATTATTATTAATAAAGCAGTCAAAAGAGTGTTTTCGGCAATTCTGGATTTTTTCATTATCTGGAATTTCCAGATTGAGAAAATGTGAATAATTGCATAACATGATTGTTAGTCATTGAAGATGTGAGATTTAACAATTATTGCATTTTTAAAAGTCTATAGCAATAAGTGCTTAATAATTATTGACTTAAGTATGAGTTAATTGCTGTTGGTGTTGAGGCGTTGTCTGTGACGATGGTTGGCTCTGTGACAACGGCCTATGGATAATGTCGCTTTGGATAGGCTATGCAGATCACTTATTTAAATATTCTTTTTTTAGCATGTTCGTTTTCCCTTTGCTTGTGTATTTATGGGGATCTGCTTTTGATCTAAACACTAGTATGATAGATTATACTTTCTGGACATACCAGCAGGTGACAATTGTATTTACACACTGAAGGGCTACGGCATACTGAATTAATTTTTCTCTAAGATACAGGAAAAGTGTAAAATTCCCTTGAGTGTGTGTGTGGGAATAATTGCTCGTGGGACTATGGCAATTACCTTGGCTCTGGGATTTCCACGTGCTGTAGTGGTGGTGGTCTCGATTTATACAACAATTAAAGATTTAATCACGGTGATTTATTCTTCAGTTTGTCATACTTATAATTTTATCTTTGTTCTATTTTATATGTTCCTTGATATATCTTGTTTTGCATGGAGCTCGTACATACACACAAATGGAATGCATTAGGCAGTGCTGTGGAGGCAGACTCCATACACAATTTCAAATATAGATATGATAGAGCCCAATAGGCTCGGGAACCTAAACACCAGTTGATTGACAGTTGAGAGGCGGGACCAAAGAGCCGAAGCTCAACCCCCGCAAGCACAACTAGGTGAATACAATTAGTTGTGAACACGGCTTAACTTTTTATTGCTAAATATCTACTCATAATATAACATTATTAACATAATGACAGGCACCGCCTATTACTTGTCCCATTACTTAATCATATTATATTGTAATTGTAAGACTTTTGAAAATTATAGTGACATGCAGTATTTAGGTGTGATTTTACCTGTTAATGATTTCGAGAGTTGTACTTCTACAGCCTGGGCTCTGGTAGACTATTGTGTTTGTCACCCGGTAGACTATTGTTTGTCACCCGGTAGACTATTGTGTTTGTCGCCCGGTAGACTATTGTTTGTCACCCGGTAGACTATTGTGTTTGTCACCTGGTAAACTATTGTTTGTCACCCGGTAGACTATTGTGTTTGTCGCCCGGTAGACTATTGTGTTTGTCGCCCGGTAGACTATTGTGTTTGTCGCCCGGTAGACTATTGTTTGTCACCCGGTAGACTATTGTTTGTCGCCCGGTAGACTATTGTGTTTGTCACTCCGGTAGACTATTGTGTTTGTCACCCGGTAGACTATTGTTTGTCACCCGGTAGACTATTGTGTTTGTCACCCGGTAGACTATTGTTTGTCACCCGGTAGACTATTGTGTTTGTCACCCGGTAGACTATTGTTTGTCACCTGGTAGACTATTGTGTTTGTCACCCGATAGACTATTGTGTTTGTCACCCGGTAGACTATTGTTTGTCACCTGGTAGACTATTGTGTTTGTCACCCGGTAGACTATTGTTTGTCACCCGGTAGACTATTGTTTGTCACCCGGTAGACTATTGTGTTTGTCACCCGGTAGACTATTGTTTGTCACCTGGTAGACTATTGTGTTTGTCACCCGGTAGACTATTGTGTTTGTCACCCGGTAGACTATTGTGTTTGTCACCCGGTAGACTATTGTTTGTCACCTGGTAGCCTATTGTGTTTGTCACCCGGTAGACTATTGTGTTTGTCACCCGGTAGACTATTGTTTGTCACCCGGTAGACTATTGTTTGTCACCTGGTAGACTATTGTGTTTGTCGCCCGGTAGACTATTGTGTTTGTCACCCGATAGACTATTGTTTGTCACCCGGTAGACTATTGTTTGTCACCTGGTAGACTATTGTGTTTGTCACCCGGTAGACTATTGTTTGTCACCCGGTAGACTATTGTGTTTGTCACCCGGTAGACTATTGTTTGTCACCTGGTAGACTATTGTGTTTGTCACCCGGTAGACTATTGTGTTTGTCACCCGGTAGACTATTGTGTTTGTCACCCGGTAGACTATTGTGTTTGTCACCCGGTAGACTATTGTGTTTGTCACCCGGTAGACTATTGTGTTTGTCACCCGGTAGACTATTGTTTGTCACCCGGTAGCCTATTGTGTTTGTCACCCGGTAGACTATTGTGTTTGTCACCCGGTAGACTATTGTTTGTCACCTGGTAGACTATTGTGTTTGTCACCCGGTAGACTATTGTTTGTCGCCCGGTAGACTATTGTGTTTGTCGCCCGGTAGACTATTGTGTTTGTCGCCCGGTAGACTATTGTTTGTCGCCCGGTAGACTATTGTGTTTGTCGGCCCGGTAGACTTTTGTGTTTGTCGGCCCGGTAGACTATTGTTTGTCACCCGGTAGACTATTGTGTTTGTCACCCGGTAGACTATTGTTTGTCACCCGGTAGCCTATTGTGTTTGTCGGCCCGGTAGACTATTGTGTTTGTCACCCGGTAGACTATTGTGTTTGTCGCCCGGTAGACTATTGTTTGTCACCCGGTAGACTATTGTGTTTGTCACCTGGTAGACTATTGTTTGTCACCCGGTAGACTATTGTTTGTCACCTGGTAGACTATTGTGTTTGTCGCCCGGTAGACTATTGTGTTTGTCACTCCGGTAGACTATTGTGTTTGTCACCCGATAGACTATTGTTTGTCACCCGGTAGACTATTGTGTTTGTCACCCGGTAGACTATTGTGTTTGTCACCCGGTAGACTATTGTGTTTGTCACCCGGTAGACTATTGTGTTTGTCACCCGGTAGACTATTGTTTGTCACCTGGTAGACTATTGTGTTTGTCACCCGGTAGACTATTGTGTTTGTCACCTGGTAGACTATTGTGTTTGTCGCCCCGGTAGACTATTGTGTTTGTCACTCCGGTAGACTATTGTTTGTCACTCCGGTAGCCTATTGTTTGTCGCCCGGTAGACTATTGTTTGACACCCGGTAGACTATTGTGTTTGTCACCTGGTAGACTATTGTGTTTGTCACCCGGTAGACTATTGTTTGTCACTCCGGTAGACTATTGTGTTTGTCACTCCGGTAGACTATTGTGTTTGTCACTCCGGTAGACTATTGTGTTTGTCACTCCGGTAGCCTATTGTGTTTGTCACTCCGGTAGCCTATTGTGTTTGTCACCTGGTAGACTATTGTGTTTGTCACCTGGTAGACTATTGTGTTTGTCACCTGGTAGACTATTGTGTTTGTCACCCGGTAGACTATTGTGTTTGTCACCCGGTAGACTATTGTGTTTGTCACCCGGTAGACTATTGTGTTTGTCACCCGGTAAACTATTGTTTGTCACCCGGTAGACTATTGTGTTTGTCACTCCGGTAGACTATTGTTTGTCACCCGGTAGACTATTGTGTTTGTCACTCCGGTAGACTATTGTGTTTGTCACTCCGGTAGACTATTGTGTTTGTCACTCCGGTAGCCTATTGTTTGTCACTCCGGTAGCCTATTGTGTTTGTCACCTGGTAGACTATTGTGTTTGTCACCCGGTAAACTATTGTGTTTGTCACTCCGGTAGACTATTGTGTTTGTCACCCGGTAGACTATTGTGTTTGTCACTCCGGTAGACTATTGTGTTTGTCACTCCGGTAGACTATTGTTTGTCACTCCGGTAGACTTTTGTGTTTGTCACTCCGGTAGCCTATTGTGTTTGTCACCCGGTAGACTATTGTGTTTGTCACTCCGGTAGACTATTGTGTTTGTCACTCCGGTAGACTATTGTGTTTGTCACTCCGGTAGCCTATTGTGTTTGTCACCTGGTAGCCTATTGTGTTTGTCACCTGGTAGACTATTGTGTTTGTCACCTGGTAGACTATTGTGTTTGTCACCTGGTAGACTATTGTGTTTGTCACCCGGTTAACAATTGTTTGTCACTCCGGTAGACTATTGTGTTTGTCACCCGGTAGACTATTGTGTTTGTCACTCCGGTAGCCTATTGTGTTTGTCACCTGGTAGACTATTGTGTTTGTCACCCCGGTAGACTATTGTGTTTGTCACTCCGGTAGACTATTGTGTTTGTCACCCGGTAGACTATTGTGTTTGTCACCTGGTAGACTATTGTGTTTGTCACCCGGTAGACTATTGTGTTTGTCACCCGGTAGACTATTGTGTTTGTCGCCCGGTAAACTATTGTTTGTCACCCGGTAGACTATTGTGTTTGTCACCCGGTAGACTATTATGTTTGTCACCTGGTAGACTATTTTGTTTGTCACCTGGTAGACTATTGTGTTTGTCACCTGGTAGACTATTGTGTTTGTCACCTGGTAGACTATTGTTTTAACAATATACGCGGTGCTGTTCCCCGTGTGATGTGAACCACATACACAATGCTGTACTCACACTGAGGCGTTAATTGATATATGCAAGCATTGTGTATAGGCCTTCTGTGCCGTACGTTGAGATATAGCCTTTCAGTATATTACCTGAACATTATCTCAGGAAACAGTTTGGAAATTGCAGTCAGCTGGGGGCCTCGTAGCCTGGTGGATAGCGCGCAGGACTCGTAATTCTGTGGCGCGGGTTCGATTCCCGCATGAGGCAGAAACAAATGGGCAAAGTTTCTTTCACCCTGAATGCCCCTGTTACCTAGCAGTAAATAGGTACCTGGGAGTTTGTCAGCTGTCACGGGCTGCTTCCTGGGGGTGGAGGCCTGGTCGAGGACCGGGCCGCGGGGACACTAAAGCCCCGAAATCATCTCAAGATAACCTCAAGAAGATAAGCATATTGAAAATGTTGCCCTGTCAACTTGTTAATTGATAATTGTGATTTTGTTTACATTAATGCGAGGATAGTGTCCTCATGCTAGGCTTGTCCACACGCCGTTCAACAACAACAATTCATAAATTTCAACGTACTGGTAATTCAAATTTTGTATTTTCTCAAATCGAAGTTAATATTACAAAAGTAGAATGTGTTGGTTAGGCTTTGGTTGGGTGGATTCCTTCCGTTGGCCATTATTGGTATTAGAAATACGAGGATGAAACATTCAGAGAGGTGTCGAGCAGGTATTGAGCAGGGATCGAGCAGGTGTCGAGCAGAGAGGTGGGATTCGAGCAACCCGTCTTCGACTCAAGTCCATTACATCCAGCGGTCGACCCCACAGACGCATTCATAAACTTTAATATGCTGTTCATTCAAAACGGGAATTTTCTCAAGTATAAATTAATATTATTATATATTAGCATATTGTGCATATATAGGCATAGGTTAGGTTAGGTGTTTAGGTTCTGTTGGCGATTATTTGTATTTGTAGTACGTGGGTGAAGCATTTACAGCGTTGTGGTTCGAACAAAATTCGTCAGTGAATCACTTGTTCCGGATATGTTCGAACGTCAGCAGTTGAGTCGTGTGTAAACCGCTTTTCATTCATAAACAGGGGGTTTGGCGGGTGCATGGAATCACTTTTGGATCTTTGTTTGGAGGACGGGCTGATTCGAGCAAGAGGTTGTCAACGAAGCACTGTTCGAGAAATGTTCAAACGTCATCAGTTGCGAGTCGTGTGTAAACCTTTTTCATTCATCAACAACGGGGGATTAATGAGCATTTGGTGTTGATGAGCTTGGGACGAGTGCGTGGTAGTTACTGCACACATTGATGAATGCAATCATTGTGTGCAATACCTTGAGTAAAGTGTGCCTCTTCAACATGTGTTAGGCCTAGGCTACTGTTAGCATGTTTGATTTGTTACACAGGCCTATATGTTGTTCTTCCCTGAGACTAGGGCCTGAGTTTAGTTACTTCATTTATTATGCACCCCATACCCATCTTGTGGGCGGTAGTAGAAAGGGTTACAGAGGCACATAATGGGCTCAGGGACTGAACCCCACAATTCATTTAGCTAAGCAAGTTACAATCTTGATGAGCTAGTTAAAAAATTCAATATAAGTCATCACATCAACAATGGGTTCGAGATCGACCTCAAGTACAGGTTCTAAATTAAGCAACTGACATATGTGGAGAGCTAGTGTCACAATTTATGTTTGTCCTGCACACCGCCCCCCATCCAGTGGGCAGCGGTGGGTAGGTTACACCGCCCCCCATCCTGTGGGCAGCGGTGGATAGGTTACACCGCCCCCCATCCAGTGGGCAGCGGTGGATAGGTTACACCGCCCCCCATCCTGTGGGCAGCGGTGGATAGGTTACACCGCCCCCCATCCAGTGGGCAGCGGTGGATAGGTTACACCGCCCCCCATCCTGTGGGCAGCGGTGGATAGGTTACACCGCCCCCCATCCAGTGGGCAGCGGTGGATAGGTTACACCGCCCCCCATCCTGTGGGCAGCGGTGGATAGGTTACAATCACTGTTACTACCTAGGGCCTGAACCGGAACACTTGACGTAATTTGTGAGCGAACACAAGCCGGTTGCGAGAGGTTTCATACTCTCCAAACCCGGGTTGAGGCCAAGCTTATGTTAACTAGATCCAGGAGACTGTGACTTGAAGCAACACGCAGGCCTATTACTTACCTATTAGTGACTATTGGGAAGGTGAGGTCTAGCTCTTGATGCCTCGCTTACTACCCGTTGTCTTAAACGGGTTCAAGAAGGTCTCTCTCTCTCTCTCTCTCTCTCTCTCTCTCTCTCTCTCTCTCTCTCTCTCTCTCTCTCTCTCTCTCTCTCTCATATATATAGTAGCCATTAACAGCCTGGTTTGTCAGACAGAAACGCATTTCATTTCATTTTGGCTATACAATATTTCCAGGAAGATCACCAGCTCTCCTTGCCCAATATATCCTTAAAAAAAATATGATATCGCGGGCAAAATGGCGGAAATAAAGGATAGCGCCTGGAGCAGAACTTGGACTCTTGGGGAGGGTCTTCGCCCGGCCAGGATGAACGAAGTTTAGTGTCGTTTACCCTGGGAAAATTGGGCTTATCTCTTGGATGAGGAGATGTGTCTATATAATATATATCTTTTGATGCATCTTCTCCTCCCACCCCCCCCCCCCCTCCTCCAGGTTATAACACCTTATCTTCTCATTCAGTCTTTATCTCTCTTGCTTACTCTCCTCATTCAGTCTTTATCTCTCTTGCTTACTCTACACATTGTCTTTATCTCTTGCTTACTCTACTCATTCAGTCTCTCTTCCTCACTCTCATCATTCAGTCTTTATAGGTTTAACAACCTGTAATAACCGGTTTTGACTTTCGTGACTAAACTTGCTTGTATAGTGTAATATAATTTTTTTATATAGTCCTCAAATCCGATAATAGAGGTGTAGTGGTGATCTTTATTTTCGCGCGTGTTGGGTCTCTAAAATTCCGGCCCGTTACTGTGACAAAAAAAAAATTATAAAGGCCTAGCCTATAGGCTATCTGAAGTTTATATGATTTGACTTAATTACGTCTCATGCCGGCCGGGTGAGTGAGTAACTAGCCATCCGGCCGGGTGAGTGAGTAACTAGCCATCCGGCCGGGTGAGTGAGTAACTAGCCATCCGGCCGGGTGAGTAACTAGCCATCCGGCCGGGTGAGTGAGTAACTAGCCATCCGGCCGGCCGAGTGTGTAACTAGCCATCCGGCCGGCCGAGTGTGTAACTAGCCATCCGGCCGGCCGAGTGTGTAACTAGCCATCCGGCCGGCCGAGTGTGTAACTAGCCATCCGGCCGGCCGAGTGTGTAACTAGCCATCCGGCCGGGTGAGTGTGTAACTAGCCATCCGGCCGGGTGAGTGTGTAACTAGCCATCCGGCCGGGTGAGTGTGTAACTAGCCATCCGGCCGGGTGAGTGTGTAACTAGCCATCCGGCCGGGTGAGTGTGTAACTAGCCATCCGGCCGGGTGAGTGTGTAACTAGCCATCCGGCCGGGTGAGTGTGTAACTAGCCATCCGGCCGGGTGAGTGTGTAACTAGCCATCCGGCCGGCCGGGTGAGTAACTAGCCATCCGGCCGGGTGAGTAACTAGCCATCCGGCCGGGTGAGTGAGTAACTAGCCATCCGGCCGGGTGAGTGAGTAACTAGCCATCCGGCCGGGTGAGTGAGTAACTAGCCATCCGGCCGGGTGAGTGAGTAACTAGCCATTCCGGCCGGGTGAGTGAGTAACTAGCCATCCGGCCGGGTGAGTGAGTAACTAGCCATTCCGGCCGGGTGAGTGAGTAACTAGCCATTCCGGCCGGGTGAGTAACTAGCCATCCGGCCGGGTGAGTGAGTAACTAGCCATCCGGCCGGGTGAGTGAGTAACTAGCCATTCCGGCCGGGTGAGTGAGTAACTAGCCATTCCGGCCGGGTGAGTAACTAGCCATTCCGGCCGGGTGAGTAACTAGCCATCCGGCCGGGTGAGTGAGTAACTAGCCATCCGGCAGGGTGAGTGAGTAACTAGCCATCCGGCCGGGTGAGTGAGTAACTAGCCATCCGGCCGGGTGAGTGAGTAACTAGCCATCCGGCCGGGTGAGTGAGTAACTAGCCATCCGGCCGGGTGAGTGAAGCCTAGTGGAACGGATGAAGGAGAGGGCATGCCAGCCGGATAAAAGGGGGAATGTCAGCTATGATAGACGGTCCAGGAGGGGTGGCCGGCTTGCCTGCTCAACCGGTTAGGCCAGGCTGCCCATGTGGTGGTGACTGTAGTGGTGGTGGTGGCTGGTGGTGATGGCTGGTGGTGGTAGTGGTGGTGATGGCTGGTGGTGGTTGTGGTGGTGATGGCTGTGGTGGTGGTGGTGATGGCTGTGGTGGTGGTGGTGGTCGCTGGTGGTGGTGGTGATGGCTGGGGGTGATGGTGGTGGTGGTGACTGTGGTAGTGGTAGTGGTGGTGACTGTGGTGGTTGATGGGCTGGGACCTAAACCCGAGGGAAGTGTCTGGCTTAAACCCATTATATCAGTACAACAAGAATGACCAAGCCACCAACAGATAGAGCTTGTGCCACTGAAGAGTCAAAGAGTGTATAGAGTTCGTTGATGTAGTGGCACAGCCAGTCCTTCTGGTACTTGGAAGGCAATTTAGAATTTATGAATGGAATTTAGGCAAATTAGAAATTTGCCTAAATAGAAATGATTTCTTTATTGGCATAAGCGTTTTTTATTTCGTCAGACTGACGTACGTGGAGTCCAATATCGGTTCAGTGCGGTCCTAAATCGGTTCAGTGCGGTCCTAAATCGGTTCAGTGCGGTCCTAAATCGGTTCAGTGCGGTCCTAAATCGGTTCAGTGCGGTCCTAAATCGGTTCAGTGCGGTAATAAATCGGTTCAGTGCGGTCCTGAATCGGTTCAGTGCGGTCCTGAATCGGTTCAGTGCTGTCGTAAATCGGTTCAGTGCGGTCCTAAATCGGTTCAGTGCGGTCCTAAATCGGTTCAGTGCGGTCCTAAATAGGTTCAGTGCTGTCCTAAATCGGTTCAGTGCGGTCCTAAATCGGTTCAGTGCGGTCCTGAATCGGTTCAGTGCGGTCCTAAATCGGTTCAGTGCGGTCCTGAATCGGTTCAGTGCTGTCCTAAATCGGTTCAGTGCGGTCCTAAATCGGTTCAGTGCGGTCCTAAATCGGTTCAGTGCGGTCCTAAATAGGTTCAGTGCTGTCCTAAATCGGTTCAGTGCGGTCCTAAATCGGTTCAGTGCGGTCCTGAATCGGTTCAGTGCGGTCCTAAATCGGTTCAGTGCGGTCCTAAATCGGTTCAGTGCGGTCCTAAATCGGTTCAGTGCGGTCCTAAATCGGTTCAGTGCGGTCCTAAATCGGTTCATTGCGGTCATGAACCGCCAGACGGATGAAGACGTCTTTCTGGGTTTATTCTGGCCGGCGTTGACCAAACAAGTGAGTTGGCTTTTTGGCCCTTCACCGGCAGCCGGGCCGGCCTTACTGGCAGCCGGGCCGGCCTTACTGGCAGCCGGGCCGGCCTTACTGGCAGCCGGGCCGGCCTTACTGGCAGCCGGGCCGGCCTTACTGGCAGCCGGGCCGGCCTTACTGGCAGCCGGGCCGGCCTTACTGGCAGCCGGGCCGGCCTTACTGGCAGCCGGGCCGGCCTTACTGGCAGCCGGGCCGGCCTTACTGGCAGCCGGGCCGGCCTTACTGGCAGCCGGGCCGGCCTTACTGGCAGCCGGGCCGGCCTTACTGGCAGCCGGGCCGGCCTTACTGGCAGCCGGGCCGGCCTTACTGGCAGCCGGGCCGGCCTTACTGGCAGCCGGGCCGGCCTTACTGGCAGCCGGGCCGGCCTTACTGGCAGCGAGGCCGGCCCGGCTGCCAGCGCCATAAAGGAGGGGCGAGCAGGAGCCCCATAATGTGTTGACGGGGCGTCTCAGGTGGGGGGGGCTGCCAGCGAGGCCGGCCTTACTGGCAGCCGGGCCGGCCTTACTGGCAGCCGGGCCGGCCTTACTGGCAGCCGGGCCGGCCTTACTGGCAGCCGGGCCGGCCTTACTGGCAGCCGGGCCGGCCTTGCTGGCAGCCGGGCCGGCCTCGCTGGCAGCCGGGCCGGCCTCGCTGGCAGCCGGGCCGGCCTCGCTGGCAGCCGGGCCGGCCTCGCTGGCAGCCGGGCCGGCCTCGCTGGCAGCCGGGCCGGCCTCGCTGGCAGCCGGGCCGGCCTCGCTGGCAGCCCCCCCCACCTGAGACGCCCCGTCAACACATTATGGGGCTCCTGCTCGCCCCTCCTTTATGGCGGGCCGGGTCTGTCTGAGAATTAATTGTCATTATCGCCAGCACGACGTTTGATGTGTTACGGACCAAGGTAGAGGACTCGGCTCACTTCCACCCAGCAAGATACCTGCTTGGTGGGGTTCTGGGAGTTCTTCTACTTCCCCAAGCCCACCCCGAGGCCAGGCTTGGTATGTGAGTTTGGTTCACCAGGCTGTTGCTTGGAGCGGCCCGCAGGCCCATATACCTATCACAGCCCGGTTGATCCGGCACTCCTTGGAGAATGGTGGTGAAAGATGCAAGTGATTAATTTGAGAAAGTGTTTTTGTCTGTATATTACTATGACGGATGTCCCCTTTTGAAATGTTGAATGGCACTATATTGCTAACGTTTTGAACACTATAGAAAAGTGGTAAATGTTCGCCTGAATAAACATGCTTTTGGTCCAGGGAACGTGCTCATAAACGGCACTAAATCAATACAAATGGAACTTCCCTGAAATGTTCGTTCAGGAGGCTCAGTGGCGTTAACTTTATTTACACTTAACAGTCCAACACTTGCTCTCAAGTGTGGACATACAGGTCACTTTGCTGCCTGCCAGCAGGAGGCGGTAGACCGTATTAACATTTTTCTTGAAACTGACTTCTCCCCCCATTACCATGGGAGAGAGTACCCGTAAAGGCATCCTGGGGTAGGCGCTGCAGTCTGTCTGTCTGGGTGACGGAGGGAAAGGAATGGTGCCCAACCACTTTTGACGATCGGGGATTGAACGCCGACCTGCATGAAGCGAGACCGTCGCTCTACCGTCCAGTAATATACACCTGGAAGATACTGGAGGGCCAAGTACCAAATCTACACAGTAAAATAGCAACGTACTGGAGTGAACGATATGGAACAAAATGCAGAATAGAACCAGTGAAGAGCAGAGGTGCCATAGGCACAATCAGAGAACACTGTATAAACATCAGAGGTCCGCGGTTGTTCAACGTCCTCCCAGCAAGCGTAAGAAATATTGCCGGAACAACCGTGGACATCAAGGGGAAACTAGATGTATTCCTCCAAGGAGTGCCGGACCAACCGGGCTGTGGTGGGTATGTGGGCCTGCGGGCCGCTCCAAGCAACAGCCTAGTGGACCAAACTCTCATATCAAGCCTGGCCTTGGGCCGGGCTTGGGGAGTAGAACTCCCAGAACCCCATGAACCTGGTAGCCCAACTGCTTGGACAGGCCTGGTCGACCAGATACCTGTCGTTTGAAAATTGCTGATATCACCTGTCATGCGCAAAACAGTAACATTTTTAAGAAATGAACGTAGAGAAAGACGCTGAATTAAAAGTCTGACAAATTTCAGCATATGATTGACGTGGAAGGTGACCTCGAACAAGATAACTAAGAGTTACCCAACCTGTGCGAGCAGGAGACGCTACAAGTTATGATAGCTCTTCTTAAGTTCTTCTTAATGCAGAGACCCATAACGGGTGATGGGAAGCTGTAGAACATCAGACTAGACCCGCTGGAGAGAGCACAGTGATATTACAATTAGAAGAGTGACTGTGGAGAGGCTGTTGGCGCTTGGTCATCAGGGGGTAATGCAGCTACGGACAACTGCTGTCCGCTCCAAGCAACAGCCTGGTGGACCAAGCTCTCACAAGTCAGGGCCGGGCCCCGGGCCGGGCTTGGGGAGTAGAAGAACTAGAATCCCATCAGGCAGGTGGTGAAGCCTCGACACATCTCATTACTTTCTTCATCTTGCAAAAAAAAATATATATATTTTTTCTAACATTAGGATTGTTGTTGTTTCCATATTGGCTTTACTGACATTCATTTGCTTTATTATCCCGGCTCTTTTGATCTGAAATGTTGGACGGCTTCTGTTTCTCATTAATGAACTGTTCCGCAGTCTTAGGTTGACAAATGTGTAGCTTTTGAAGCGACATTTACCTCAATTTAGAATATTTCTGCATGTTGACCAGACCACACACTAGAAAGTGAAGGGACGACGACGTTTCGGTCCGTCCTGGACCGAAACGGCGATTGTCGATTGACAATCAAGTCCATTCCATTGGACCATTCTCAAGTCGATTGGCTTGACTTGAGAATGGTCCAGGACGGACCGAAACGTCGTCGTCCCTTCACTTTCTAGTGTGTGGTTTGGTCAACATACTTCAGCCACGTTATTGTGACTCGTCTGAATATTTCTTCTACCTGATAAATAACCCAGATTCCAGTGGTTAGTGACTACACACGAGAGAGAAACCGAGTGATCATTACATGGTGCCCACCAACTTGTGTGGTGAAACAGAGTGATCATTACATGGTGCCCACCAACTTGTGTGATGAAACAGAGAGTGATCATTACATGGTGCCCACCAACTTGTGTGGTGAAACAGAGTGATCATTACATGGTGCCCACCAACTTGTGTGGTGAAACAGAGTGATCATTACATGGTGCCCACCAACTTGTGTGGTGAAACAGAGTGATCATTACATGGTGCCCACCAACTTGTGTGGTGAAACAGAGTGATCATTACATGGTGCCCACCAACTTGTGTGATGAAACAGAGTGATCATTACATGGTGCCCACCAACTTGTGTGGTGAAACAGAGTGATCATTACATGGTGCCCACCAACTTGTGTGATGAAACAGAGTGATCATTACATGGTGCCCACCAACTTGTGTGGTGAAACAGAGTGATCATTACATGGTGCCCACCAACTTGTGTGATGAAACAGAGAGTGATCATTACATGGTGCCCACCAACTTGTGTGGTGAAACAGAGTGATCATTACATGGTGCCCACCAACTTGTGTGGTGAAACAGAGTGATCATTACATGGTGCCCACCAACTTGTGTGATGAAACAGTGATCATTACATGGTGCCCACCAACTTGTGTGGTGAAACAGAGTGATCATTACATGGTGCCCACCAACTTGTGTGATGAAACAGAGTGATCATTACATGGTGCCCACCAACTTGTGTGATGAAACAGAGTGATCATTACATGGTGCCCACCAACTTGTGTGATGAAACAGAGTGATCATTACATGGTGCCCACCAACTTGTGTGATGAAACAGAGTGATCATTACATGGTGCCCACCAACTTGTGTGGTGAAACAGAGTGATCATTACATGGTGCCCACCAACTTGTGTGATGAAACAGAGTGATCATTACATGGTGCCCACCAACTTGTGTGGTGAAACAGAGAGTGATCATTACATGGTGCCCACCAACTTGTGTGGTGAAACAGAGTGATCATTACATGGTGCCCACCAACTTGTGTGATGAAACAGAGTGATCATTACATGGTGCCCACCAACTTGTGTGATGAAACAGAGTGATCATTACATGGTCCCCACCAACTTGTGTGATGAAACAGAGTGATCATTACATGGTCCCCACCAACTTGTGTGATGAAACAGAGTGATCATTACATGGTGCCCACCAACTTGTGTGATGAAACAGAGTGATCATTACATGGTGCCCACCAACTTGTGTGGTGAAACAGAGTGATCATTACATGGTGCCCACCAACTTGTGTGGTGAAACAGAGTGATCATTACATGGTGCCCACCAACTTGTGTGGTGAAACAGAGTGATCATTACATGGTGCCCACCAACTTGTGTGGTGAAACAGAGTGATCATTACATGGTGCCCACCAACTTGTGTGGTGAAACAGAGTGATCATTACATGGTGCCCACCAACTTGTGTGGTGAAACAGAGTGATCATTACATGGTGCCCACCAACTTGTGTGGTGAAACAGAGTGATCATTACATGGTGCCCACCAACTTGTGTGGTGAAACAGAGTGATCATTACATGGTGCCCACCAACTTGTGTGATGAAACAGAGTGATCATTACATGGTGCCCACCAACTTGTGTGATGAAACAGAGTGATCATTACATGGTGCCCACCAACTTGTGTGATGAAACAGAGTGATCATTACATGGTGCCCACCAACTTGTGTGATGAAACAGAGTGATCATTACATGGTGCCCACCAACTTGTGTGATGAAACAGAGTGATCATTACATGGTGCCCACCAACTTGTGTGATGAAACAGAGTGATCATTACATGGTGCCCACCAACTTGTGTGATGAAACAGAGTGATCATTACATGGTGCCCACCAACTTGTGTGATGAAACAGAGTGATCATTACATGGTGCCCACCAACTTGTGTGATGAAACAGAGTGATCATTACATGGTCCCCACCAACTTGTGTGATGAAACAGAGTGATCATTACATGGTGCCCACCAACTTGTGTGATGAAACAGAGTGATCATTACATGGTGCCCACCAACTTGTGTGATGAAACAGAGTGATCATTACATGGTGCCCACCAACTTGTGTGATGAAACAGAGTGATCATTACATGGTGCCCACCAACTTGTGTGATGAAACAGAGTGATCATTACATGGTGCCCACCAACTTGTGTGATGAAACAGAGTGATCATTACATGGTGCCCACCAACTTGTGTGATGAAACACAGTGATCATTACATGGTGCCCACCAACTTGTGTGATGAAACAGAGAGTGATCATTACATGGTGCCCACCAACTTGTGTGATGAAACAGAGAGTGATCATTACATGGTGCCCACCAACTTGTGTGATGAAACAGAGTGATCATTACATGGTCCCCACCAACTTGTGTGATGAAACAGAGTGATCATTACATGGTGCCCACCAACTTGTGTGATGAAACAGAGAGTGATCATTACATGGTGCCCACCAACTTGTGTGGTGAAACAGAGAGTGATCATTACATGGTGCCCACCAACTTGTGTGATGAAACAGAGTGATCATTACATGGTGCCCACCAACTTGTGTGATGAAACAGAGTGATCATTACATGGTCCCCACCAACTTGTGTGATGAAACAGAGAGTGATCATTACATGGTGCCCACCAACTTGTGTGATGAAACAGAGTGATCATTACATGGTGCCCACCAACTTGTGTGATGAAACAGAGTGATCATTACATGGTGCCCACCAACTTGTGTGGTGAAACAGAGTGATCATTACATGGTCCCCACCAACTTGTGTGATGAAACAGAGAGTGATCATTACATGGTGCCCACCAACTTGTGTGATGAAACAGAGTGATCATTACATGGTGCCCACCAACTTGTGTGATGAAACAGAGTGATCATTACATGGTCCCCACCAACTTGTGTGGTGAAACAGAGTGATCATTACATGGTCCCCACCAACTTGTGTGATGAAACAGAGAGTGATCATTACATGGTGCCCACCAACTTGTGTGATGAAACAGAGTGATCATTACATGGTGCCCACCAACTTGTGTGATGAAACAGAGTGATCATTACATGGTGCCCACCAACTTGTGTGATGAAACAGAGTGATCATTACATGGTGCCCACCAACTTGTGTGATGAAACAGAGTGATCATTACATGGTGCCCACCAACTTGTGTGATGAAACAGAGTGATCATTACATGGTGCCCACCAACTTGTGTGATGAAACAGAGAGTGATCATTACATGGTGCCCACCAACTTGTGTGATGAAACAGAGTGATCATTACATGGTGCCCACCAACTTGTGTGATGAAACAGAGTGATCATTACATGGTCCCCACCAACTTGTGTGATGAAACAGAGTGATCATTACATGGTGCCCACCAACTTGTGTGATGAAACAGAGTGATCATTACATGGTGCCCACCAACTTGTGTGATGAAACAGAGTGATCATTACATGGTGCCCACCAACTTGTGTGGTGAAACAGAGTGAGCATTACATGGTGCCCACCAACTTGTGTGATGAAACAGAGTGATCATTACATGGTGCCCACCAACTTGTGTGGTGAAACAGAGTGATCATTACATGGTGCCCACCAACTTGTGTGATGAAACAGAGTGATCATTACATGGTGCCCACCAACTTGTGTGGTGAAACACACCAATGATAAAACAGGAGGAACCCGGCAGCCGTTAGTCCGTCAGTCATCGTGTTCATTGACACGTAAAACAGACACTTCGAACCCCCACCACCACCGCTCGGAGCATACTGCCCCGGGCAGCCAATATTGGAAGTTACACGAATGATGGAAGGGAAGGGAACTATGAGGGGAAAGCGCCTAGCCATTACGACTATGTAGCACTTGGAAGGGTCAGGATAAGGATGGGAAGGGGCGTAGGAATGGTGCCCAACCACGTGTGGACCTTCGGGGATTGAACGCCGACCTGCATGAAGTGAGACCGTCGCTCTACCGTCCAACCCAAGTGGTTGACAAATGATGGAAGCCCTGGGGCCAGATTCACGAAGCAGTTACGCAAGCACTTACGAACGTGTACATCTTTCCTCAATCTTTGACGGCTTTGGTTACATTTATTAAACAGTTTACAAGCATGAAAACTTGCCAATCAACTGTTGTTATTGTTATAAACAGCCTCCTGGTGCTTCGGAGCTCATTAACTGTTTAATAATTGTAAACAAAGTCGCCAAAGATTGAGAAAAGATGGACAGCTTCGTAAGTGCTTGCGTAACTGCTTCGTTAATCAAGCCCCTGGATTATTATTATTGAGAAAATCCGTAGGAGCCGTTGTGGGGGTTCGAACCTATGCGGTGAGTGATCCCAGGCACACGCCCTAGTTAACTAGGCCTTGACCATGTCGTGGCTTAATTGGCTAACGCGTGTGCGTGGGAAAAAACAAATTTTCTCAGACACGTTAATGTAGTTATTATAATTTGTTCCAAGCACAATTGACATTGACGAGTGAGGAAGCAGCTCATTGAGGATGGCGTCGCTGGAGACACAGCCCGGCCTCCTAAGGTTTCCCCAACGTCAAGAAACAGTCGTACTAAAATGCCCTTATGCTAACCTACCAGAGGACCTAAAACAGAAAACGGGACAGTATGTCAATTTCGCGAGCCGCCTCCATTTTCTAATACAAGTTTTTTTTTTTTTTTTAGCCTTTGGTGAAACGAACGTCAACGTTCGTTTCGTTCGTTCGACGAACGAACGTTCGTCGAACGTTCTATTAGCGACGTTCGCTAATAGGAGGCCGTGGAGGAGGATGGAGGAGGATGCGACGTTCTATTAGGAGGCCGGGTTGGAACACGTGCGCCTGAGTGCCATGTTCCCATGGCACCCATGTCTTGCGTGTTATCTTGAGATGATTTCGGGCTTAGCGTCCCCGCGGCCCGGTCCTCGACCAGGCCTCCACCCCCAGGAAGCAGCCCGTAGCAGCTGACTAACTCCCAGGTACCTATTTACTACTAGGTAACAGGGGGCATCAGGGTGAAAAAAACATTTTGCCCATTTGTCTCCGCCTCCATCTGGGATCGAACCCGGAACCTGAGGACTACGAATCGGAAGCGCTGTCCACGCAGGTGTGAGGCGCCCTACCTCCTGTTCCCTCGTTGCTCCTCCCCCATCCCCCATCTCTGACCCTCTAGCATAACGTCCAGGTGGTTAACTGGTCAACCAGTCACTGTAGGATGGACACAGAAATCACAATAGCGTCATATATCAAGTGAACAAATCCACAAGGGCCGTGGTGAGGGTTCGAACCTACGTCAGGATGATCCCAGACGCGCCTTAATCGACTGAGCCACGACAAGGTTAAAAGAATTGCAACCGGAATTGCTATGGCTCTCACACGGATCCCGGAGTCTCGGAGTCTCTCGCACCTATCCTTCCCCCCCCCCCTTCCCGTTCCATCCCAAATCCTTATCCTGACCCCTTCCCATTATAGTCGTAATGGCTTGGCGCTTTTTTCCTGATAATTTCTTCCTTCCGTATGCGGAGTAGAACTGTCATGTTAGAGTACCGTGTGTACCGCTACGTTCAGACGGTACAACCTTCCTTTCCTTTTTATGTTTAATATATATTTATCTTCCTGTTTACATATCCCGTAACTTGGAAACATTGGAATAATTTGAGGTGGTTTGTGGTCGCTTCTCAGTAGTGTTAGTGAGGTAAATGTTGCAGTATTCCCTGGTGAAACATCACAAACGTGCCAGCAAGTGTGGCTGCATCTCTCGTCGCACTTGTGACCAGCCGGCACTCTCGCCTCTCCTGTCACCTGTTGCCCGTCTGCAACCTGCTGAGACGTTGTTTCAAGTGAGATGATCATAGGCTCGCCCATCGGCACTAGGCTCGTCAATCTGAACTAGGCTCACACAATTACCCCCGGGCTCGTCCAGTTACACCAGCCTCACGTGTCTACAGGAGACTCGTGGTGCGGGAGGAGACTCACCCACACACACACACACACACACACACACACACACACACACACATGTGTGTGGGCCTCTGATGATGATGAGCCACAGAGACGTTAGAAAGAATTTTTTCAGTGTCAGAGTAGTTAATAAATGGAATGCACTAGGAAGTGATGTGGTGGAGGCTGACTCCATACACAGTTTCAAATGTAGGTATGATAGAGCCCAGTAGGCTCAGGAATCTGTACACCAGTTGATTGACAGTTGAGAGGCGGGACCAAAGAGCCAAAGCTCAACCCCCGCAAGCACAATTAGGTGAGTACACACACAGCCTACACCCATAACTCTGCTCTTGTGTTTGGGAGGAGGGTGGGGGGGGGGGGAGCCCCTGGACTGCTCAGAGGTGTTGCGTGGGGCTTCAGCTTGCAAGCAATATCGTCTTTTATGACGCCGTTGAAGCATAAGCGCCCATGAACTGTTGCATCTCTCTTGTGGGACTTGAACTGCACTGTTAAACTCATCCTTTATTAACCCATTAGTTGTCATTGCCTTTTACTGTTGTTTCACGGAACAAACCAAGTGGTTGGGAACCAATCCTTCCCTCCTCCCCCCCCCGTCCCATCCCAAATCCTTATCCTAACTCCTTCTAAGTGCTATGTAATCGTAATAGCTTGGCGCTTTCACCCTTATTGTTCCTTTCCCTCATAAGAACACATTTGGGCTGGACGGTAGAGCGACAGTCATGCAGGTCGGCGTTCAATCCCGAGCGTCCAAGTGGTTGGGCACCATTCCTTTCTCCCGTCCCATCCCACATTATCCTGCCATTTCCATGGGCTATAGTCCAGAGGCATAGTCAAACTCAACATTTTTCCAACGACAGCAGCTGCATTAGGGGCACATGCCACAGCGACTACAATGATTAGAAAAGTCGTTAAAGAATGGGACTCACTAGTGAACATTCTGCACCTACATCCGCCACCAAGATAATGTTATTAAAACACGACTAAAACAGAAGCGAAAAAGAAACAGGGAAAAAGGAGGAAACCCCACCTCCATTTAAAACTTTACCCCAAATATCAGAGTAACAAGGTTATCGTGAATAACCGAACTCAATTACGGGCTCACCATAGCCCGTGCTACATGGACATTTCGTTCAGAGTAGCTAAATCTAAAACAACAACAACTTCAGTCATCACAATCGACTTAAGAATAGTCCAGGACGGACCGAAACATCGTCGTCCCTTCACTCTCTCTTGAACACTGTGAGGGGTCTGCCAGTTATGTCCCTTATGTGTAGTGGAAGCGAGTTGAACAGTCTCGGGCCTCTGATGTTGATAGTTCTCTCTTGAACACTGTGAGGGGTCTGCCAGTTATGCCCCTTATGTGTAGTGGAAGCGAGTTGAACAGTCTCGGGCCTCTGATGTTGATAGTTCTCTCTTGAACACTGTGAGGGGTCGGCCAGTTATGTCCCTTATGTGTAGTGGAAGCGTGTTGAACAGTCTCGGGCCTCTGATGTTGATAGTTCTCTCTTGAACACTGTGAGGGGTCGGCCAGTTATGTCCCTTATGTGTAGTGGAAGCGTGTTGAACAGTCTCGGGCCTCTGATGTTGATAGTTCTCTCTTGAACACTGTGAGGGCTCGGCCAGTTATGTCCCGTATGTGTAGTGGAAGCGTGTTGAACAGTCTCGGGCCTCTGATGTTGATAGTTCTCTTGAACACTGTGAGGGGTCGGCCAATTATGGCCCTTATGTGTAGTGGAAGCGTGTTGAACAGTCTCGGGCCTCTGATGTTGATAGTTCTCTCTTGAACACTGTGAGGGGTCGGCCAATTATGGCCCTTATGTGTAGTGGAAGTGTGTTGAACAGTCTCGGGCCTCTGATGTTGATAGTTCTCTTGAACACTGTGAGGGGTCGGCCAATTATGGCCCTTATGTGTAGTGGAAGCGTGTTGAACAGTCTCGGGCCTCTGATGTTGATAGTTCTCTCTTGAACACTGTGAGGGGTCGGCCAGTTACGTCCCTTATGTGTAGTGGAAGCGTGTTGAACAGTCGCGGGCCTCTGATGAAGGCGTATGTTGATGTTCAAGTATATATTCTGTATCATAACCCGGATCTGAACATGTTTGCATCGTGTGTAGGTGCGTCCCGGACCTGACTTGATGCCCCTGGTGGGGCCTGACGGCTGAGTGGACAGCGCTCGGGGATCGTAGTCCTAAGGTTCCGGGTTCGTTCTCCGGTGGAGGCGTAAACAAATGGGCAGTTTCTTCACCCTGATGCCCTCTGTTCACCTAGCAGTAAATTGGTACCTGGGAGTTAGCTGCTACGGGCTGCTTCCTGGGGGGGGGGGACAAAATGGAGGCCTGGTCGAGGACTGGGCCGCGGGGACGCTAAGCCCCGAAGTCATCTCAAGATAACCTCAAGAAAAGAATCCCATCCCGCCCTTCTTGTGATCAAAAACCATCATTTTGACACACTCAGCTTTAGCAACAATCATCATCAACAATCATTCATCGTTGTAATTAATACGTTGATGACTGATATATATTTTAATGAGTATTTCCACTTAAAGATGGTTAAGGTAGAGGTTTTATAAACAAACATTACTGGTTTAGTTGCCAGGTGCTGGCAACCACAGTGGGCAAGTTTGGCCGAGTGGTCTGTGGTGGTGTTATTGTCAGCGTGTGATTGGCCTCAACTGTTACCAGCAGTTTTGTCGCGTGATTGAAGGCCACGTGTTGTCAATCACCGGTGAATGGTGAGCAGTTTGTTGCATTCGATCTGGTTGGGTTCAGAGACGGTTGAGGAACCTGGTGTGCCTCTCCTGGGGTGTTCCCTAGGGATGTGCCTCCCCTGGGGGGTTCCCTAGGGATGTGTCTCCCCTGGGGTGTTCCCTAGGGATGTGCCTCCCCTGGGGGGTTCCCTAGGGATGTGCCTCCCCTGGGGTGTTCCCTAGGGATGTGCCTCCCCTGGGGGGTTCCCTAGGGATGTGCCTCCCCTGGGGGGTTCCCTAGGGATGTGCCTCCCCTGGGGTGTTCCCTAGGGATGTGCCTCCCCTGGGGGGTTCCCTAGGGATGTGCCTCCCCTGGGGGTTCCCTAGGGATGTGCCTCCCCTGGGGGTTCCCTAGGGATGTGCCTCCCCTGGGGGTTCCCTAGGGATGTGCCTCCCCTGGGGGGTTCCCTAGGGATGTGCCTCCCCTGGGGGTTCCCTAGGGATGTGCCTCCCCTGGGGGGTTCCCTAGGGATGTGCCTCCCCTGGGGGTT
The DNA here is from genome assembly GCF_040958095.1 of Procambarus clarkii. Lineage (NCBI taxonomy): Eukaryota > Metazoa > Arthropoda > Malacostraca > Decapoda > Cambaridae > Procambarus > Procambarus clarkii. The sequence goes on from NC_091175.1 coordinate 27,888,423, forward strand.
CCCTAGGGATGTGCCTCCCCTGGGGGGTTCCCTAGGGATCTGCTTCACCTGGGGGGGTTCCCAAGGGATGTGCCTCCCTTGGGGGGTTCCCTCGGGATGTGTTTCACCTGGGGTGTTCCCTAGGGATGTACATCACCTGGGGGGTTCCCTAGGGATGTGCCTCCCCTGGGAGGTTCCCTCGGGATGTTTTTCACCTGGGGTGTTCCCTAGGGATGTACATCACCTGGGGGGTTCCCTAGGGATGTGCCTCCCGTGGGGGTTCCCCTAGGGATGTGCTTCACCTGGGGGAGGGGGATCCCTAGGGATGTGCTTCACCTGGGGAGGGGGATCCCTAGGGATGTGCTTCACCTGGGGGAGGAGGTTCCCTAGGGATGTGCTTCACCTGGGGGAGGGGGTTCCCTAGGGATGTGCTTCACCTGGGGAAGGAGGTTCCCTAGGGATGTGCTTCACCTGGGGGAGGGGGTTCCCTAGGGATGTGCTTCACCTGGGGGGGAGGGGGCCGCCAAAGGAGCCTAGTTCCCAACGTCAAGAAACTGTGGTACTAAAGTGTCCTTATCCTAACCTACCAGAGGACCCAAAACAGAAAACGGGACAGTATGTCAATCGCGCGATCCGCTTCCATTTTCTACTACGACGATTTTTGGCCTTACGTGAAATACGTCAATTATGCGACGCTCTATTAGGAGGCCGGGTAGAAGGGTGACCACCACTTTGATACATGGGAGAGGTGAGGTATTGCCTCACCTCTACCCTCTCCACCTCACCTCTGAGGCTGGAACCCAAAGGTGTGCCTTTGTATACTCTAAAGTGTACAAAGGTGTGTACACTTTAGATGAGGCCTGCTGAACCAAAGCAAGCCCTTCCTCGGGCTTCCTGCAACCTTCATGCAGGTCGGCGTTCAATCCTCGACCATCCAAGTGGTTGGGCACCATTCCTTCCCCCTGACCCATCCCAAATCCTTATCCTGGCCCCTTCTAAGTGTTAAATAGTCGTAATGGCTTGGCGCTTTCACCCTGATAGTTCCCTTCCCCTTCCTCCTGGCCATTAATGAGTAATTAACAATAGTATGCATAGTATTCCACTCTCTCGTCGTGGGAAGTATCATCATCATTTGGCATCTCGTTTAAAAAGTTCTTGACATCGAAGTTGTTATTTTCTTGCATGTTATCCAACCTACTTCTAAACCTTTTGATACACCCACCAGGTCATCAATACACCCACCAGGTCATCAATACACCCCACCAGGCCACCAATACACCCACCAGGTCATCAATACACCCATCAGGTCATCAATACACCCACCAGGTCATCAATACCACCCCACCAGGCCATCAGTACACCCACCAGGTCATCAATACACCCACCAGGACATCAGTACACCCACCAGGTCATCAATACACCCACCAGGACATCAGTACACCCACCAGGTCATCAATACACCCACCAGGTCATCAGTACACCCACCAGGTCATCAGTACACCCCACCAGGTCATCAATACACCCCACCAGGTCATCAATACACCCCACCAGGTCATCAATACACCCACCAGGTCATCAATACACCCACCAGGTCATCAATACACCCACCAGGTCATCAATACACCCCACCAGGTCATCAATACACCCACCAGGTCATCAATACACCCACCAGGTCATCAATACTCCCACCAGGTCATCAGTACACCCACCAGGTCATCAATACACCCCACCAGGTCATCAATACACCCACCAGGTCATCAATACACCCACCAGGTCATCAATACACCCACTAGGTCATCAATACACCCACCAGGTTATCAATACACCCACCAGGTCATCAGTACACCCACCATGCCATCAGTACACCCACCAGGTCATCAATTCACCCCACCAGGCCACCAATACACCCACCAGGTCATCAATACACCCACCAGGTCATCAATACCACCACACCAGGCCATCAGTACACCCACCAGGTCATCAATACACCCCACCAGGCCACCAATACACCCACCAGGTCATCAATACACCCACCAGGTCATCAATACCACCCCACCAGGCCATCAGTACACCCACCAGGTCATCAATACACCCACCAGGCCATCAGTACACCCACCAGGTCATCAATACACCCACCAGGTCATCAGTACACCCACCAGGTCATCAATACACCCACCAGGTCATCAATACACCCACCAGGTCATCAATACACCCCACCAGGCCACCAATACACCCACCAGGTCATCAGTACACCCACCAGGTCATCAATACACCCCACCAGGTCATCAATACACCCACCAGGTCATCAATACACCCACCAGGTCATCAATACCACCCCACCAGGCCATCAGTACACCCACCAGGTCATCAATACACCCACCAGGTCATCAGTACACCCACCAGGTCATCAATACACCCACCAGGTCATCAATACACCCACCAGGTCATCAATACACCCCACCAGGCCACCAATACACCCACCAGGTCATGAGTACACCCACCAGGTCATCAATACACCCACCAGGTCACCAATACACCCACCAGGACATCAATACACCCACCAGGTCATCAATACACCCACCAGGTCATCAATACACCCACAAGGTCATCAATACACCGACCAGGCCATCAGTACACCCACCACGTCATCAATACACCCCACCAGGTCATCAGTACACCCCACCAGGTCATCAGTACACCCACCAGGTCATCAGTACACCCACCAGGTCATCAATACACCCACCAGGTCATCAATACACCCCACCAGGTCATCAATACACCCACCAGGTCATCAATACACCCAACAGGTCATCAATACACCCACTAGGCCATCAGTACACCCACCAGGCCATCAGTACACCCACCAGGTCATCAATACACCCACCAGGTCATCAATACACCCACCAGGTCATCAGTACACCCACCAGGTCATCAGTACACCCACCAGGTCATCAATACACCCACCAGGACATCAGTACACCCACCAGGTCATCAATACACCCACCAGGTCATCAGTACACACACCGGGTGATCAATACACCCACTAGGCCATCAGTACACCCACCAGGCCATCAGTACACCCACCAGGTCATCAATACACCCACCAGGTCATCAATACACCCACCAGGTCATCAGTACACCCACCAGGTCATCAGTACACCCACCAGGTCATCAATACACCCACCAGGACATCAGTACACCCACCAGGTCATCAATACACCCACCAGGTCATCAGTACACACACCGGGTGATCAATACTCCCACCAGGTCATCAGTACACCCCACCAGGTCATCAATACACCCACCAGATCATCAATACACCCACCAGGTCATCAGTACACCCCACCAGGTCATCAATACACCCACCAGGTCATCAGTACACCCACCAGGTCATCAGTACACCCACCAGGTCATCAGTACACCCACCAGGTCATCAGTACACCCACCAGGTCATCAATACACCCACCAGGTCATCAATACACCCCACCAGGTCATCAATACACCCCACCAGGTCATCAATACACCCACCAGGTCATCAGTACACCCACCAGGTCATCCATACACCCACCAGGTCATCAATACACCCCACCAGGTCATCAGTACACCCACCAGGACATCAGTACACCCCACCAGGACATCAGTACACCCCACCAGGTCATCAATACACCCCACCAGGTCATCAATACACCCACCAGGTCATCAATACACCCACCAGGTCATCAATACACCCCACCAGGTCATCAATACACCCACCAGGTCATCAATACACCCACCAGGTCATCAATACTCCCACCAGGTCATCAGTACACCCACCAGGTCATCAATACACCCCACCAGGTCATCAATACACCCCACCAGGTCATCAATACACCCACCAGGTCATCAATACACCCACCAGGTCATCAATACACCCACCAGGTCATCAATACACCCACCAGGCCATCAGTACACCCACCAGGTCATCAGTACACCCCAGCAGGTCATCAGTACACCCCAGCAGGTCATCAATACACCCCACCAGGTCATCAATACACCCACCAGGTCATCAATGCACCCACCAGGTCATCAGTACACCCACCAGGTCATCAGTACACCCACCAGGTCATCAATGCACCCACCAGGTCATCAATACACCCATTAGGCCATCAATACACCCACCAGGTCATCAATACACCCCACCAGGTCATCGGTACACCCACCAGGTCATCAATGCACCCACCAGGTCATCAATACACCCACCAGGTCATCAATACACCCACCAGGACATCAATACACCCACCAGGCCACCAATACACCCCACCAGGTCATCAATACACCCACCAGGCCACCAATACACCCCACCAGGTCATCAATACCCCCACCAGGTCATCAATACCCCCACCAGGCCACCAATACACCCACCAGGCCACCAATACACCCACCAGGTCATCAATACACCCACCAGGCCACCAATACACCCCACCAGGTCATCAATACACCCACCAGGCCACCAATACACCCACCAGGTCATCAATACACCCCACCAGGTCATCAATACCCCCACCAGGCCACCAATACACCCACCAGGTCATCAATACACCCACCAGGTCATCAATACACCCACCAGGTCATCAATACACCCCACCAGGTCATCAATACACCCACCAGGTCATCAATACACCCACCAGGCCATCAATACACCCACCAGGTCATCAATACACCCCACCAGGTCATCAATACACCCACCAGGTCATCAATACACCCACCAGGCCATCAATACACCCCACCAGGTCATCAATACACCCACCAGGTCATCAATACACCCCACCAGGTCATCAATACACCCCACCAGGCCATCAATACACCCCACCAGGCCATCAATACACCCCACCAGGTCATCAATACACCCACCAGGTCATCAATACACCCCACCAGGTCATCAATACACCCACCAGGTCATCAATACACCCCACCAGGCCATCAATACACCCCACCAGGTCATCAATACACCCACCAGGTCATCAATACACCCCACCAGGTCATCAATACACCCACCAGGTCATCAATACACCCACCAGGTCATCAATACACCCACCAGGTCATCAATACACCCACCAGGTCATCAATACACCCACCAGGTCATCAATACACCCCACCAGGTCATCAATACACCCACCAGGTCATCAATACACCCACCAGGTCATCAATACACCCACCAGGCCATCAATACACCCCACCAGGCCATCAATACACCCCACCAGGTCATCAATACACCCCACCAGGTCATCAATACACCCAGCAGGTCATCAATACACCCACCAGGTCATCAATACACCCCACCAGGCCATCAATACACCCACCAGGTCATCAATACACCCCACCAGGCCATCAATACACCCACCAGGTCATCAATACACCCCACCAGGTCATCAATACACCCACCAGGTCATCAATACACCCCACCAGGCCATCAATACACCCACCAGGTCATCAGTACACCCACCAGGTCATCAATACACCCACCAGGCCATCAATACACCCACCAGGTCATCAATACACCCCACCAGGTCATCAATACACCCACCAGGTCATCAATACACCCCACCAGGCCATCAATACACCCACCAGGTCATCCCTCGTGGAATATAATATATGTATCGTGTCAAGTTGAGACATATAAGCGCCCTAATCTTAGGCACGCTTATCCTGGTATAATCCTTGAATATACTCTAATATCTACAGGTAAATCCCGTGGCGTGATGCGTTAATAACAGGCGGGCCCTGGAGCTTGAGTCTCCTCTGTCATGCTTCATTGTAATCAACAAAAATCATCAATTGTTGTCATGTTTGTGTGCTAGTTACACCCCTGTGCTGGCCACACCTGTGTGGTGGCCACACCTGTGCTGGCCACACCTGTGCTGGTTACACCTGTGTGGTGGCCACACCTGTGCTGGTTACACCTGTGTGGTGGCCACACCTGTGCTGGTTACACCTGTGTGGTGGCCACACCTGTGCTGGTTACCCCTGTGTGGTGGCCACACCTGTGCTGGTTACACCTGTGTGGTGGCCACACCTGTGCTGGTTACACCTGTGTGTTGGCCACACCTGTGTTATTGAGAGTTATGGTTGATGACGGTGTGGCCGGATCCCCCCAGGAGCCGGATGGAGCCTGGGTCCTGGGCCTGGGATTGAAGTCGGGCTGCCAGTTTGGGGAGGGGGTAAAGAAGGCAGGAGTGGCAGGGTTGGTTTATTTTAGTGCCCTCTGCCTCCTCTTGCTGCCATCCCTTGCTGCCTTCTCTCTCCCTCTTGCTGCTGGGTATTGCCTGCTGGTGTGTGTGTGTCCTGCGTGTACTGTGTGTGTGTGTCCTGCGTGTACTGTGTGTGTGTGTCCTGTGTGTACTGTGTGTGTCCTGTGTGTACTGTGTGTGTCCTGTGTGTACTGTGTGTGTGTCTTGTGTGTACTGTGTGTGTGTCCTGTGTGTACTGTGTGTGTCCTGCGTGTTGTGTGTGTGTGTGTGTGCTGTGTGTCTCTCCTGCGTGTTGTGTGTGTGTGTGCTGTGTCTCTCTCCTGCGTGTTGTGTGTGTGTGTGTGCTGTGTGTCTCTCCTGCGTGTTGTGTGTGTGTGTGTGTGCTGTGTCTCTCTCCTGCGTGTTGTGTGTGAGTGCTGTGTGTCTCTCCTGCGTGTTGTGTGTGTGCTGTGTCTCTCTCCTGCGTGTTGTGTGTGTGCTGTGTCTCTCTCCTGCGTGTTGTGTGTGTGCTGTGTCTCTCTCCTGCGTGTTGTGTGTGTGAGAGTGCTGTGTCTCTCTCCTGCGTGTTGTGTGTGCTGTGTGTCTCTCCTGCGTGTTGTGTGTGTGTGAGTGCTGTGTGTCTCTCCTGCGTGTTCTGTGTGTGTGTGTGCTGTGTCTCTCTCCTCCGTGTTGTGTGTGTGTGCTGTGTGTCTCTCCTGCGTGTACTGTGTGTGTCTCCTGCGTGTACTGTGTGTGTGTACTGTGTATTCACCTAATTGTGCTTGCGGGGGTTGAGCTTTGTCTCTTTGGTCCCGCCTCTCAACTGTCAATCAACTGGTGTACAGATTCCTGAGCCTATTGGGCTCTATCATATCTACATTTGAAACTGTGTATGGAGTCAGCCTCCACCACATCACTGCCTAATGCATTCCATTTACTAACTAATTTGACACTGAAAAAATTCTTTCTAACGTCCCTGTGGCTCATCTGGGTACTAAGTTTCCATCTGTGTCCCCTTGTTCGTGTTCCACCCGTGCTAAAGAGTTTGTCTTTGTCCACTCTGTCAATTCCCCTCAGAATTTTGTAGGTGGTTATCATGTCTCCCCTTACTCTTCTGTTTTCCAGGGACGTGAGGTTCAGCTCCTTTAGCTTTTCCTCGTAGCTCATTCCTCTCCGTTCCGGGACGAGTCTGGTGGCATACCGCTAAATCTTCTCTTTGTCTTGTGTTTAACTGGGTATGGACTCCAGGCTGGAGCTGCATATTCCAGGATTGGTCTGACATAAGTGGTATACAGGGGTACTGAACGATCCCTTACACAAGTTTCTAGAGGCAGTTCTTATGTTGGCCAGTCTAGCATATGCCGCTGATGATATCCTTTTGATGTGGGCTTCTGGGGACAGGTTCGGTGTGATATTAACCCCCAGATCTTTCTCTCCATTTGACTCTTGCAGGATTTCACCTCCCAGATGGTACTGTGTGTTCAGCCTCCTGCTCCCTTCGCCTAATTTCATTACCTTACACTTTCCCGAGTTGAACTTTAGCAGCCATTTTCCTGACCATTCCTCCAGTTTGTCCAGGTCGTCCTGTAGTCTCTATCTATCTTCATCCGTCTTGATTCTTCTCATAATTTTTGCATCAGCAAACATTGAGAGGAACGAGTCTATACCCTCCGGAAGATCGTTTACATATCGTTTACAGATCAATCGTGTGTGTGTGTGTGTGTGTGTGTGTGTGTGTGTGTGTGTGTGTGTGTGTGAAGGGTGGTACCCCCCTGGATTTTGAAATTAACCTGAATTTCTCCCAAGGATGTCTGGTTACAACCACCTGGGTTGTATTTATAACTTTGTGGAATGTTAATAATGATTTAAACATTGTTATTACGCTCACACACACACACAACCCCCCAAAGGTGGTTCATAGAATTCAATCTTAATAATTGCAAGGTAGTTATAATGGAAATCTGGAAAAGGAAGTCCCATCCCAAATCCTTATCCTGACCCCTTCCAAGTGCTATATAGTCGTAATGGCTTGGCTCCCTGATAGTTCCCTTCCCTTCCCATTCATGAAGAATTCGTCTGGGTTATTGATCTTTGAATGTGTTCAAGGAACTCAAGAGGGGATCGAACCGGAGCATCAGTATGGTGCTCGTTTCTTGGTTGTCATCTGTGAGACTGCCATCTGTGCCCAGGAGCACAGTTGTTGTTGTTTAAGATTCAGCTGCTGGGAACAAAAAGTTCCAAGTAGCACAGGCTATGGTGAGCCCGTAGTGGACTTACCTGGCACAGGAGCGGGGCAAGTAGCACGGGATGAGATCAATCTCATGAGCACAATTGACTTGAGAATGGTCCAGGACGGACCGAAACGTCGTCGTCCCTTCACCTTCTAGTGTGTGGTCTGGTCAACAAAGTAGCACGGGCTATGGAGAGCCCGTAGTCGACTTAATTGGCATAGGAGCGGGGTGTGTGAGAGGAGCCCTGTGCTAGATGTAGCTTTTATTCTAGATTTTGCATAGGTGAAAAAAGTGTCAAAGTGTGAAAAAAGCAGTTTATATTCCCCATCAGACCTATTAAGTGTGAATATGAGGGCTCAGACGAAGGTATAAAGATGGATGATGGATCAGATGATAATACATCATATAAAGAGTGACTTTATTAACACACCAACAGTCACTTTATTAACACACCAACAGTCACTTTATTAATACACCAACAGTACTTTATTAACATTAACTTTATTAACTCTCGTATATAATTCACCGGTGAGTCTTGCTCTCCACTGTGAGAGGAATTTAGTGTAGGAGGGATTAAGAGTGATAGACGTTGGATTGTTTCAGGTGAAGGTTACACATAGAAGTGAGTTTTTAGTGGTTGTAAATAGGAGCTGCCTCGTATGGGCCAATAGCAGCTGCCTCGTATGGGCCAATAGCAGCTGCCTCGTATGGGCCAATAGCAGCTGCCTCGTATGGGCCAATAGCAGCTGCCTCGTATGGGCCAATAGCAGCTGCCTCGTATGGGCCAATAGCAGCTGCCTCGTATGGGCCAATAGCAGCTGCCTCGTATGGGCCAATAGCAGCTGCCTCGTATGGGCCAATAGCAGCTGCCTCATATGGGCCAATAGCAGCTGCCTCGTATGGGCCAATAGCAGCTGCCTCGTATGGGCCAATAGCAGCTGCCGCGTATGGGCCAATAGCAGCTGCCTCGTATGGGCCAATAGCAGCTGCCTCGTATGGCCCAATAGCAGCTGCCTCGTATGGCCCAATAGCAGCTGCCTCGTATGGGCCAATAGCAGCTGCCTCGTATGGACCAATAGGAGCTGCCTCGTATGGGCCAATAGCAGCTGCCTCGTATGGGCCAATAGCAGCTGCCTCGTATGGGCCAATAGCAGCTGCCTCGTATGGGCCAATAGCAGCTGCCTCGTATGTACCAATAGGAGCTGCCTCGTATGGGCCAATAGCAGCTGCCTCGTATGGGCCAATAGCAGCTGCCTCGTATGGGCCAATAGCAGCTGCCTCGTATGAGCCAATAGCAGCTGCCTCGTATGGGCCAATAGCAGCGGCCTCGTATGGGCCAATAGCAGCTGCTTCGTATGGGTCAATAGCAGCTGCCTCGTATGGGTCAATAGCAGCTGCCTCATATGGGCCAATATGAGCTGCCTCGTATGGGTTAATAGCAGCTGCCTCGTATGGGTCAATAGCAGCTGCCTCGTATGGGCCAATAGGAGCTATCTCGTATGGGCCAATAACAGCTGCCTCGTATGGGCCAATAACAGCGGCCTCGTATGGGCCAATAACAGCTGCCTCGTATGGGCCAATAGCAGCTGCCTCGTATGGGCCAATAGCAGCTGCCTCGTATGGGCCAATAGCAGCTGCCTCGTATGGGCCAATAGCAGCTGCCTCGTATGGGCCAATAACAGCTGCCTCGTATGGGCCAATAACAGCTGCCTCGTATGAGCCAATAGCAGCTGCCTCGTATGGGCCAATAGCAGCTGCCTCGTATGGGCCAATAGGGGCTGCCTCGTATGGGCCAATAGGAGCTGCCTCGTATGGGCCAATAGCAGCTTCCTCGTATGGGTCAATAGCAGCTGCCTCATATGGGCCAATATGAGCTGCCTCGTATGGGTCAATAGCAGCTGCCTCGTATGGACCAATAGCAACTGCCTCGTATGGACCAATAGCGCTGCCTCGTATGGACCAATAGCAACTGCCTCGTATGGGTCAATAGGCCTTCTGCAGTTCATCCAGATATTCGTCTAATGTTCTCAACATCACCTGCTTATACCATTCTGCACAAATGACTTGTAGTTCCGGCTATCTAGTCTCATGACACAATATTTACTCAACCAACCTATTGAAACTTCTCTAAAATAATACTTAACAATGACAAGATCTCAGTCATGGTGAGATGCTATCGTTAAAGGTCCTATATAAGACACAGGCTCTTGGCTACAAGATTATTTGTAATTTTGCAAGTATGCTCATTAATGTTATTTGTGGGCGAAGGGTCAGGCAATATTATTTTTGGCTATGAGTTATCTGAGGTCAAGGGCAGACTTGATCAATAATGTCGAGGTCCGGTCTACGGGTTAAGGACGGCCGCTGTCTGGTCCAGTGTAAGGTCATACGAGGTCAGTAACGTCTGGTCCAGTATAGGTTCACAACAGGCCTAACACAACAACCTGTTCTCATACAACCTGTCCTCCTGCAGCCTGTCCTACAGTCTGTCCTACAGCCTATCCTCCTACAGCCTGTCCTACAATCTGTCCTACAACCTGTCCTACCTGTCCGACAACCTGTCCTCCAACAATCTGTTCTCCTACATGTCCTACAACCTGTTCTCCTACAGCCTGTCCTCCTACCTGTCCTACAACCTGTCCTACCTGTCCTACAACCTGTCCTCCAACAATCTGTTCTCCTACATGTCCTACAACCTGTCCTACAGCCTGTCCTACAACCTGTTCTCCTACAACCTGTCCTACAGCCTGTCCTACAACCTGCCCTCCTGGAACCTGTCCTACAACCTCTCTTCCTACAACATGTCCAACCTGTCCTCCTACAACATGTCCTACAACCCGTCCCCACCCCAGCTTAAGGTCAAGAAATTAATAATATCTGGTCCCAGTGAAATGTCAGGACTGGATCAATAATACCTGACCATAACCAACAGCCTGGTGGACCAAACTCTCACACGTCAAGCCTGGCCTCGGGCCGGGCTTGGATAGTAGAACTCCCAGAACCCCATCAAGCAGGTATACACCAGAAAGAAAATGCAATGTAAACGATCTGAGGGGTAATGATGTCGGGAGATCTTACCCTTACAGGACACCGTAAAGTAGCCGCCACGACTGCAAGAAATATGACAGGTTGGGTAACAAGAACCTTCCAAACAAGGGCTGCCATGCCAGTGATGATACCTTTAAAGACACTACTGCTCTCTAGAATGGAATATTGTTGCACACTAACAGCCCCATTCAAGGCTGGAGTTGTTTAATTAGGCCATAACTGGCCCACTTGCTAACCTGGAGAGGGTGCAGAGATCTTTTGCTGCTAGAATCTATTCGATAAAATATCTCAATTATTGGGACCGCTTAAATTTTTAAATTCTGAATTCCCTAGAGTGCAACCGGAAGAAATACATAATTTACATTTGGGCTAGAACTGCTGCCAAACCTGCACACAGGAATAACACCACATGAGACCAGAAGGCATGGCAGGATGTGCAGAATACCCCCGTTGAAGAGCAGAGGTGCATCAGGTACTCTGAGAGAGAACTATCAACATCAGAGGCCCGAGACTGTTCAACACGCTTCCACTACACATAAGGGACATAACTGGCCGACCCCTCACAGTGTTCAAGAGAGAACTATCAACATCAGAGGCCCGAGTCTGTTCAACACGCTTCCACTACACATAAGGGGCATAACTGGCCGACCCCTCACAGTGTTCAAGAGAGAACTCTATCAACATCAGAGGCCCGAGACTGTTCAACACGCTTCCACTACACATAAGGGACATAACTGGCCGACCCCTCACAGTGTTTAAGAGATAACTTAATGAACACCTCCAAAGGATACCTGATCAACCAGGCTGTGACTCGTCCGTCAGCTGGTGAACAGCACCTCGTCCAACAGCCTGGTTGACCTGACCACTGGCCATAGACCGGGCCGCGGGGACGTTGATCCTGGAATTCATCTAAAGGTAAGCAAAAGGTTGGTAACCAGTGAAAGGTCAAGTCTGGATCAATAATATCCGGCCCCAGCGGAAGGTCAAGGGCGGATATAATAATGTTTAATCAACATAAAAGTTAAACTATCTTTTTCCTCCAAGAGGCGAGGCGAGTTAATGTTTACAGCTGGTGACTGTCATCCTTGAAGATTACTGTCAAGTCTGTCATCCTAGACGGCGCGTCCCGTCTGTTCGGATAATGTGGTTTGAATGTTGGAACAGTTCAAAGGTTTTATTGACTTTAAAAGTTCGGATATCTAGGTTATTGGAACAGCTCGAATGTGGTATTGATCTTTAAAGTTTTCTGATATTGAGGTCAGAATATTCCAGCAGCTTAAGTGTGATATTGACTTGAGACGTTTGCCTCAAACGTTATATTTTATTCCGAAAAACCTTTTGAACCTCGAACAATTAGGGGAGGGAAGGTAAGGAATGATCAGGGGAAAGTGCCAAGCCATTACGACTATATAGCACTTGGATTTGGATAAGGATTTGGGATGGGACGGGGGGAAGGAATGGTGCCCAACCACTTAGACGGTCGGGGATATATAGAGCAATCATGGGCCTACTGAGCAGAATCAATTTGAACGGGAATGTAATTAGCACAATCAAATGTTTTAGCATTAAGTCAGGCGAATCGAAGCATTTACGACAGTTCTCGGAACTGTCATTTAGGCGAACCTATTGAGAGGTGGATCATGGAACACCTTACTTAGTCCCGGTCCCAATTGGGACCTATCTCGTAACCTACCAGAGGACCCAAAACAGAAAACGGGACAGTACGTCACTTTCGCCAGCCGCTTCCATTTTCCAGTACGACAATTTTTGGCCTTATGTAACGCATACGAGCGAAATGTGACGTTCTTGGTAGGAGGACAGGTTGGACAAGCATGCACGAGGGACTTGGGGCCCCAAGTCCTCCCTTCGGGCCAGGAAGACCCCAAGGGGCCTTCCTGGCCCCAAAGCTTTCCTTAATGGCGTAGACACGACGGCTCGGCATTAAAAAGTCATCATTTCTACGCCACGAGATAGTCTGTATATCTGCACTCAATTTAGAACTAATTCGATATGCAATGTGTGAGTGCTGATTATAGCCTCTCAATATCAAAAAATGTTATGCAGTGGCCTTGATGGGTTGTTTGGGTTGATAGGATTCGCACCTCTCTGGTTACGCCAAACAGTTGGGCAAATTGCGAGAACAGACTGGTTGAGGAACATTCAAACATTGACGAATTAAAAGGTGTCGACCTCATATGTACGTGAGGTCACAGACGTATCCTAACACGATATAACATTAAACTAGAAAATTATTAATGTTATATCGTGTGAAAAGAGCAGTAAAAACGTGACTTATATCGACACAGGAGTCTGAGGTGCGAGAGAGGAAGAAATCAAGATCGACATATGAATCACAGGAGCAAGCGAGGAAAACAAATCGACACAGGTTGGGAGCCGGTCGGCCGAGCGGACAGCATGCTGGAGTTGTGATCCTGTGGTCCCGGGTTCGATCCCGGGCGCCGGCGAGAAACAATGGGCAGAGTTTTTCACCCTATGCCCCCGTTACCTAGCAGTAAAATAGGTACCTGGGTGTTAGTCAGCTGTCACGGGCTGCTTCCTGGGAGTGGAGGCCTGGTCGAGGACCGGGCCGCGGTGACATTAAAGCCCCGAAATCATCTCAAGATAACCTCAAGATAACCAGGAATCACAGGAGCAAGCGAGGAAAACAAATGTTGGCCGCCTCTCCAGCGCCCCAGTTGCCGAGGACTGCGTGAGATCATTACATATTTACGGTGTCCCACGTAGCGTTCATAACTCCGGTAATAACAGTGCTCTTTCATGTTGCTGCGACGGGGAGAATTGAGCGGATATACAAGGTAATTAGCGCCAATAACAATCCGGACGGCACGCCGGTCTGGTGACGCTGGCAGAGATATATCCTTTATTCTGCAGACACACACATGGTGACCTTCCCTGCTGGGTTATTTATACATTGGTCAACGGGCCAAGATGGACAATTTTGAGTTATTTCTTGAGGTGTGTCGAGCTGTATCTTGAAATGATTTCGGGGCTTACTGTCCCCGCGGCCCGGTCCTCGACCAGGCCTCCACCCCCAGGAAGCAGCCCGTAGCAGCTAACTCCCAGGTACCTATTTACTGCTAGGTAACAGGGGCACCAGGGTGGAAAGAAACATTTTGCCCATTTGTCTCCGTCTTCACCGGGAACCTCAGGACTAGGAATCCGAAGCGCTGTCCACCCAGCTGCCTACAAGAGTGCTCCAGGAAGGTAGAGTGAGTTAAGCTCTACAAGTGTGCTCAAGGAAGGCAGGTAGAGAAGTGGTTAACAGTTTTTTCATGTAATAAATTATTTCCGTTTACGGGGACAGGAAGCCTGCACCTGGGCTTATCGCTGCCCCCCCCCCTTCCCGTCAAGCCAGCTATGACACTCCCCAGGATGCATCCCACAACAATCATCTTGCTCCGGGTACCTATTTACTGCCAAGTGAGCTGAGGCATAAGGGAAATGTGCCTAACTGTCTCTACCTTGCCCGGAGATTGAGGCTGGATTCCTCGGTTAAGAGCCGAGTCTGTAGACCACTATGCTACGAAACGGGTAATAAAGCGATTTCTCACATTCGTGAATACATACTTTACTGCCACTTACGGTTTATTTCTGTGAGAATTTTTAGACCACACTTGCCTGATCGAGAACCGGGCCGCGGGGGCGTTGATCCCCGAAATCATCGCAAGATAAGGTATTTAAAGCATAAACTGCAACCTATATCTATTTCCCCAGTTAGAGTGCTTCCAGGTGCTCAGAGTAGTTAAGAGCGCACTCAAACTTGAGTGTAAAGGTTGAGATGATGTGAGTGTCTTGAGTAAGCACTCGAGTAAGCACTCGAGTGAATCCTTCTGGATGGAACAGGTCTTGACATAGACTTTGTAAAGCTACTGATATTAAGTCCAAGACTGAGAATTCCTGGAATTTAGATGAAAAAAATTTTTTTGGCGTTACACAGTGTGGTAGAGAAGGTAGAGGTTCCTGGAGGCGATTATCCTTGTTTATATATATATATATATATATATATATATATATATATATATATATATATATATATATATATATATATATATATATATATATATATCTGTCGTGCTTTCTAGTCTCGTGAGACATTAATTCTGTTTACGAAGATGGATCAAGAGGTTTTTTTTTTTTAATATAAATTATGATCTGGTTTAGTTGCCTTGCATGTGCTCCAGGCCGTTCTATTGGAGGGATTTTATGCATTGATAATAATTTAGGTTTTATTGAATTGATTCAGGCAGTAAATGTTGTTGCGATGTCATCATTAATAAATATGACGTACATGTGTCTGGCGTTAGACAGATGTATATAAATGATCTTAAAGAGCTTAAGGAAGATGAAGACTTCGAAAAGTGTTCATTTTGGACATGTACACATTTTTATGTCAAAAATAATGTCAAATAGTTCAGTGTAAAAGGTAGAACCCCAGATGGTGACACAGTTCCCTTCCTCACGTATTTTGTCCCACGTGTTTAACAACTTCTGCTCTGTTGAATCTAAGTTAAACTCTTAATGGGTTTGTAACTATGCACTGTGTTAGATAATGTTCCAGTGATCTGTTGTGGTTGTAACTGTGCACTGTGTTAGATAATGTTCCAGTGGTCTGTTGTGGTTGTAACTGTGCACTGTGTTAGATAATGTTCCAGTGGTCTGTTGTGGTTGTAACTGTGCACTGTGTTGGATAATGTTCCAGTGGTCTGTTGTGGTTGTAACTGTGCACTGTGTTAATGTTCCAGTGGTCTGTTGTGGTTGTAACTGTGCACTGTGTTAATGTTCCAGTGGTCTGTTGTGGTTGTAACTGTGCACTGTGTTAATGTTCCAGTGGTCTGTTGTGGTTGTAACTGTACACTGCGTTAGATAATGTTCCAGTGGTGTGTTGTGGTTGTAACTGTACACTGTGTTAGATAATGTTCCAGTGGTCTGTTGTGGTTGTAACTGTGCACTGTGTTAGATAATGTTCCAGTGGTGTGTCGAGCATTTCTCCACAGTGGTGACATTTCCTCTCATCTTCCGGAACGTGTAAGCCTATTACCCACGAGGGAATAGTGACATTCTGTGTCGGGATAATTGTGAATAACTGTTAATTATTTCCCACCAGGATAAAAATATATTTTACCTGAAGCTGACAGTAATATTTTGTTTAAGGGACACAGTAAAGCATTATTTTATGTCACGATAAATAACAATGAAAAAATATTCATGTTATGCAAGAGTGGGGGTAGGAGGGGGGGGAGGAATGGTCGTATTTTTTACGAAAATTCAAAATGAAACACGAAAGTGACAAGTTCCACAATCATTTACTTCCTGAACCCATTGTGTGCCCATATATATATACACTATATATATATATATATATATATATATATATATATATATATATATATATATATATATATATAGATAGATAGATATATATATATATATATATATATAGATATATATATATTATTGTGTGTGTTTTATCGAAAAAAATTGAAAGTTAATATATCAGCAGTCTTATTAAAGATGTTTACTCTTTGACCCAGACGTGCACTGAAGACCAGGTATATATAATGTGGTGTATTCATTTGCATATATAAATAAATCAGTGTCACATGTGCCCGCGATGAATTAATTTAAGTCTCTGTGTTCATATTAAGTTGATAAACACACTACGAAAAGCTCTAATTAATTGCTTTTTAAACTCACTTTTATTGTAATAGCTTTTTGAAGTCATTTTTTTTATTTCCGAGCAGGACACGAGTTTTGTGTTCATGATGCTCCTGATAGGAGGGCCTGACGGCTGAGTGGACAGCGCTCGGGGTTCGTAGTCCTATGGTCCCGGGTTGATGGTCTGGTGTGTTAGATGATTGGACACAACTATGTGCAGTTTATAGTTGGAATCACAGTGTGGTTGATCAGGAACGCTCTGAAGTTTTATATTCTAGGACTTGAATACACTTTGATGGCATCAGTTGCTATTCTGAGGTGTTGAGTTGCCATCCTGAGGTGTTGAGTTGCCATCCTGAGGTGTTGAGTTGCCATCCTGAGGTGTTGAGTTGCCATCCTGAGGTGTTGAGTTGCCATCCTGAGGTGTTGAGTTGCCATCCTGAGGTGTTGAGTTGCCATCCTGAGGTGTTGAGTTGCCATCCTGAGGTGTTGAGTTGCCATCCTGAGGTGTTGAGTTGCCATCCTGAGGTGTTGAGTTGCCATCCTGAGGTGTTGAGTTGCCATCCTGAGGTGTTGAGTTGCCATCCTGAGGTGCTGAGTTGCCATCCTGAGGTGTTGAGTTGCCATCCTGAGGTGTTGAGTTGCCATCCTGAGGTGTTGAGTTGCCATCCTGAGGTGTTGAGTTGCCATCCTGAGGTGTTGAGTTGCCATCCTGAGGTGTTGAGTTGCCATCCTGAGGTGTTGAGTTGCCATCCTGAGGTGTTGAGTTGCCATCCTGAGGTGTTGAGTTGCCATCCTGAGGTGTTGAGTTGCCATCCTGAGGTGTTGAGTTGCCATCCTGAGGTGTTGAGTTGCCATCCTGAGGTGTTGAGTTGCCATCCTGAGGTGTTGAGTTGCCATCCTGAGGTGTTGAGTTGCCATCCTGAGGTGTTGAGTTGCCATCCTGAGGTGTTGAGTTGCCATCCTGAGGTGTTGAGTTGCCATCCTGAGGTGTTGAGTTGCCATCCTGAGGTGTTGAGTTGCCATCCTGAGGTGTTGAGTTGCCATCCTGAGGTGTTGAGTTGCCATCCTGAGGTGTTCAGTTGCACACATTTATCTCAGTGTTGAGACAAATGTCATCTACTGATAAATGTTTCTTAAGGAGAATTAAGAGTTGAATGTTAAGACATTCACTGTATATGGTTCCTTGTGGTGCCTTCTGGGGTCCGTGTGTCTACGACCCCCATCTGTAGAGGCCAGGGGGACAGATTCACGAAGCAGTTACGCAAGCACTTACGAACGTGTACATCTTTCCTCAATCTTTGACGGCTTTGGTTACATTTATTAAACAGTTTACAAGCATGAAAACTTGCCAATCAATTGTTGTTATTGTTATAAACAGCCTCCTGGTGCTTCGGAGCTCATTAACTGTTTAATAATTGTAAACAAAGCCGCCAAAGATTGAGAAAAGGTGGACAGGCTCGTAAGTGCTTGCGTAACAGCTTCGTGAATCTGGCCCCTGGACAGTGTTAGGCTTTGTGTAGAGGAAGGATGTTGAGAGGCATGGGGGGGGGGGCTTTATATATTAATTAAAAGACACTTTATCTTTTTAAAAGTGCCTAATGCATTTATATTTTTCACTGGAGCTTTTTGTTGGACATTCTACCATATCGTTTGATCTAAGAGGTTACTATGGTGTATACATATGGATCGAATGTCTCTCAATAATGTTCATATGTATATTTACCTGGCTTGTGTGTGTGTGGGAGTATACATACCATATCGTTCACTCCAGTATTTTGTTATTTTACTGTATAGATTGGGGACCTGGCCCTCCAGAATTTTCCATGTGTATATTATTTGATATCTCTCTCGTCTCCTTTCTAGAGAGTACATTTGGAGAGCTTTGAGACGATCTCAATAATTTAGGTGCTTTATCGCGTCTATGCGTGCCGTATATGTTCTCTGTATTCCCTCTATTTCAGCAATCTCTCCTGCTCTGAAGGGGGAAGTGAGTACTGAGCAGTACTCAAGACGGGACATCACAACTGACTTGAATAGCACAACCATGAGGCCTGGTCAGAGACAGAGTCGCGGGGACAATGATCCTCGAAATCAACCTCAAGATATGGTGCCAAATGTAGCCATTTGGCTACATTTGGGGGGGACCAAATGTAGCCAAATGTAAAGTGCAGTGTGCAGGTATCAGTGGTGTTTGTGTGTGGTGTGAAAACAAAGGGCTTTATATACATATCGAACCTTAACCTCGTTACTGTGTTCCACACGCACGGGGAGAGAGAGAGAGAGAGAGAGAGAGAGAGAGAGAGAGAGAGAGAGAGAGAGAGAGAGAGAGAGCGAGCGAGCGGGGGGGGGGGGGAGCCATTCACTAACAAGTATATGCATTTGTGTGACAGCTCGCTGTCCATGGCAGTATTCCTGTTCCAATAACAGAAATGAATGACATTGTGGGATACCTTGATCAACCAACCAGGTTTTTGTACCCTCCAGCTTTTTTTTAATTATAAGTTTTGCCACGAGGGGCGAGTTTATTGGGACACGCCGCCATACCTGTTTTATACCTGGTTGGTGGGGTTCTGGGAGTTCTTCTACTCCCCAAGCCCGGCCCGAGGCCAGGCTTGACTTTGGTCCACCAGGCTGTTGCTTGCAGCGGACCGCAAGCCCACATACCCACCACAGGGTCCGGCACTCCTTGGAGGAATGCTCAAATAATTATGTATTAGCGATAAAACCTGCCATTAATGTATGATGACTGACTGTAAATATATAGCTCTTGAAATAGAACTTTTGCTGTAACTAGCTGACATGTAACTATAAGGTGTGAAGGATAGATGAATTTGTTTATTTAATAATCTTAGATGAGGTCTGAAGAAGACCTTTTGTACCCTCTGTAATGCTTTTGCGCTACCGCTCACAGGATGAGTATGGGGTGCACAATAAACTAGCCGCCTCCGGCGGCAACAATCAATCCTTGGAGGAAACTATCTAGTTTATTCTTGAAGATGTCCACGGTTGTTCCGGCAATATTTCTTATGCTCGCTGGGAGGGTGTTGAACAACCGCGGACCTCTGATGTTTATACAGTGTTCTCTGATTGTGCCTATGGCACCTCTGCTCTTCACTGGTTCTATTCTGCATTTTTTAACATACCGTTATGTACAACACTCCCCAATAGGAAGAAAACCTGCTGGGTTGTTCATCCTGTCACTTGTACCCAGACACAGCTGGGACTTGTTTAACTGTCTCTTAAGTGAACAGCTTCTCAAACAAGAAGATAAACATTTGTCAAACCCTAAAAACTTGCGTTATCTTGCGGGTTCAAAATGGGGGAATCTTTTAAGAACAGCATTTATATTTGACAGTATATTCCTAACTCAAATAATGTGGAGTTTATTATGTGCCCACACATTTCTAATGTCTCTTAGATGTCCACACTCATCTCAGGTAGTGGTCAAGGCGGTGTCCGTCTCTCATCACAGATTCTGCAACTTCGCTGATCAACTGTTGTTTCCATTCCGAATCTCCATGGATTTCCATGGAAGAAAATGCCTACCCACAGTACGGAGGGTGGGCAAGAACATAACCCACAATCAGTTAATTGATTGTATCCAATATGAATTCTTGCTATTACTGATTCTCTCCCGCTGCCGCCGCCTCTTCGTCCATAATGACTGGGATTGCCAGCTGCAACCATATTGTACCATTGTACAGATTCACTTTTGTTCTTCTATCCTCCTTTCCTCAGTTACTTTGTCACGGTGATGTTGCATGACAATACCTCTAATTTGTAGTAGAGTCTTGGATATGAAGTATTCAATAAGGTCTCCTTCAGCGCCTTCAGCAGCCAGCACATCTGCTCGTTCATTCCCACATATTCCAACATGGGAGGGGATCCACAGAAACTTGATGACTCTTCCCTGATTGGTTAGTACCCTCACAGCTCTCTTAATTTCAACAACTATCGCAAGATTTCTGCCTTTTTTATACAAGGCTTTGAAGTGTTGCTTTTGAATCGGTGCAGAATACTGAAAAAAAAACTAAAAAAACACTAAACACCGTTAGTGTTTCAAGAAGTCTTAACGCCTTAATAGTGACAGTTTAGCTTGAGATGAAGAGGCATGTTTCTCAAGATGTGCTTTATCTTCACGTCCGTTTTGAAAGGCATTATTCCTAACATTATTCCTGGGATGCTCCTAGACGCAGGTTCGAATCCTCGTCACGGCCCTTGTGGATTTGTGCATTATTCCTAATTACAGTGTATGCTGGCCCAGCCCTGTCATTGGTAGCATTACATGACCCATCACTGGAGTTGATCCAACTTATTTCCGGCTTTAATATAAATGTTCCCAAGATACTTATGCCTCATTTCTTGTGGTATCATGTTGGACTTTTTCGTTATCTTCTTGATGATAATCCTTCATGGGTCGTCCTCCCAGGCAGGTGACAAAAAAGCTTGTCTGTCAGTTTGTCGATCAGCTCCTGCGTTACCTGGTTGTGTCGACCAGCTCCTGCGTTACCTGGTTGTGTCGACCAGCTCCTGCGTTACCTGGTTGTGTCGACCAACTCCTGCGTTACCTGGTTGTGTCGACCAGCTCCAGCGTTACCTGGTTGTGTCGACCAGCTCCAGCGTTACCTGGTTGTGTCGACCAGCTCCAGCGTTACCTGGTTGTGTCGACCAGCTCCTGCGTTACCTGGTTGTGTCGACCAGCTCCTGCGTTACCTGCTTGTGTCGACCAGCTCCTGCGTTACTTGGTTGTGTCGACCAGCTTCTGCGTTACCTGCTTGTGTCGACCAGCTCCTGCGTTACCTGCTTGTGTCGACCAGCTCCTGCGTTACCTGCTTGTGTCGACCAGCTCCAGCGTTACCTGGTTGTGTCGACCAGCTTCTGCGTTACCTGGTTGTGTCGACCAGCTCCTGCGTTACCTGGTTGTGTCGACCAGCTCCTGCGTTACCTGCTTGTGTCGACCAGCTCCTGCGTTACCTGGTTGTGTCGACCAGCTCCTGCGTTACCTGGTTGTGTCGACCAGCTCCTGCGTTACCTGGTTGTGTCGACCAGCTCCTGCGTTACCTGCTTGTGTCGACCAGCTCCTGCGTTACCTGGTTGTGTCGACCAGCTTCTGCGTTACCTGCTTGTGTCGACCAGCTCCTGCGTTACCTGCTTGTGTCGACCAGCTCCTGCGTTACCTGCTTGTGTCGACCAGCTCCAGCGTTACCTGGTTGTGTCGACCAGCTTCTGCGTTACCTGGTTGTGTCGACCAGCTCCAGCGTTACCTGGTTGTGTCGACCAGCTTCTGCGTTACCTGGTTGTGTCGACCAGCTCCAGCGTTACCTGGTTGTGTCGACCAGCTCCTGCGTTACCTGGTTGTGTCGACCAGCTCCTGCGTTACCTGGTTGTGTCGACCAGCTCCTGCGATACCTGGTTGTGTCGACCAGCTTCTGCGTTACCTGGTTGTGTCGACCAGCTCCAGCGTTACCTGGTTGTGTCGACCAGCTCCTGCGTTACCTGCTTGTGTCGACCAGCTTCTGCGTTACCTGCTTGTGTCGACCAGCTCCTGCGTTACCTGGTTGTGTCGACCAGCTCCTGCGTTACCTGGTTGTGTCGACCAGCTCCTGCGTTACCTGCTTGTGTCGACCAGCTCCTGCGTTACCTGCTTGTGTCGACCAGCTCCTGCGTTACCTGGTTGTGTCGACCAGCTTCTGCGTTACCTGGTTGTGTCGACCAGCTCCTGCGTTACCTGCTTGTGTCGACCAGCTTCTGCGTTACCTGCTTGTGTCGACCAGCTCCTGCGTTACCTGGTTGTGTCGACCAGCTCCTGCGTTACCTGGTTGTGTCGACCAGCTCCTGCGTTACCTGGTAGTGTCGACCAGCTTCTGCGTTACCTGGTTGTGTCGACCAGCTCCTGCGTTACCTGGTTGTGTCGACCAGCTCCTGCGTTACCTGGTAGTGTCGACCAGCTCCTGCGTTACCTGGTTGTGTCGACCAGCTCCTGCGTTACCTGGTTGTGTCGACCAGCTTCTGCGTTACCTGGTTGTGTCGACCAGCTCCAGCGTTACCTGGTTGTGTCGACCAGCTTCTGCGTTACCTGGTTGTGTCGACCAGCTCCTGCGTTACCTGGTTGTGTCGACCAGCTTCTGCGTTACCTGGTTGTGTCGACCAGCTCCAGCGTTACCTGGTTGTGTCGACCAGCTTCTGCGTTACCTGGTTGTGTCGACCAGCTCCTGCGTTACCTGGTTGTGTCGACCAGCTTCTGCGTTACCTGGTTGTGTCGACCAGCTCCAGCGTTACCTGGTTGTGTCGACCAGCTCCAGCGTTACCTGGTTGTGTCGACCAGCTTCTGCGTTACCTGGTTGTGTCGACCAGCTCCTGCACAAAAAACAATCACAAGCCCTTAACGTTATTTGAAGGTGAAACCTAGATACTGGCGCTATCCCCGACATACTTAAAACAGGAAAGATAGCACCACGCTATAGAGGATGTAATAAAGCACAGGCAAACCATTGTAGACCGATAGCACTAAGTCACTGGGTCTCTTCTGCATTTCCTACCAGATCATTAGCTCCAGTGGATATTAGGGACGGGGCCCTCCAGTATCTTCCATGTATTTATGATGTGATATATACATGGTATATGTGATATATGATGTGATATATGTGATATATGACGATATACATCTTGTCTCCTTTTTAGAGAGTACATTGAGTGTACTCTAAAACGGTGCCAATAATTTTGGTGTTTCACCGTCTCAGTGCCGTATATGTTCTGTGTTTTCCCTGTCATAATCTCTCCTGTATTGGAGCCGGTCGGCCGAGCGGACAGCACGCTGGACTTGTGATCCTGTGGTCCTGGGTTCGATCCCAGGCGCCGGCAAGAAACAATAGGCAGAGTTTCTTTCACTCTATGCCCCTGTTGTCTAGCAGTGAAATAGGAACCTGGGTGTTAGTCAGCTGTCACGGGCTGCTTCCTGGGGGTGGAGGCCTGGTCGAGGACCGGGCCGCGGGGACACTAAAAAGCCCCGAAATCATCTCAAGATAACCTTAAGATTGAAGAGGTGAGGTGAGTGCCGGACAGTATTTAAGGCAGAAAGCAAAAGTGTCTTTTCTTTCAACAATTTACAGTCACGCTCCTGTGGCAGGTAAGTCCACTACGGGGCTCACCATAGCCCGTGCTACTTGGAACTTTTTGTTCCCAGCAGCTGAATCTTAAACAATAAAAAACTGGGTCTTTCACTGAAGCAATTTCACGCCGACGCTGGTGTGTTGAGCAGTTGATGGCGTGAAGCTGAAGGTTGTGTATTATTGTGTGTATGATAATGACGAGCAGCAGTGCCTCGGTAGTGGCTGTTGGTGTCGCCTCTCTCACTCTCTGTGAAATATATTTCATTTGATTTTACTTGTGATCTTTTTGACCTGTCTAGAAAATGATTATTCGTCTTCCCACTTTGGTTTTTACTCCCATGGGCTTAATTGTTGTTTGAGGAGGAATGTTACTTCACGGTTTTATTTATTAAATCCGTTGCAAAGTCCTTGTATGTTCTCTGGTAGTCCTCAACTGGTGTGAATGGTTGAGTGGGCCAGATGGTGGCGTCTGCATCTCTCGCTCTAAACCCAAGTTGATCTCGGCAGTTTTGTTTGGTAATTATTCCATTAAGTTGAAGATGTTCTTGTGTGTGCTGTTACTTCTGCCATGTCTTTATGAGTATCAAGTTACAGCCCCGCTCCTGTGCCAGGTAAGTCCACTACGGGCTCACCATAGCCCGTGCTACTTGGAACTTTTTGTTCCCAGCAGCTGAATCTTAAACAACAATAACAACGAGTATCAAATCGAGAGCATTTTCATCGTCGTTTGTTCTGTTATTTGTCTTCAGGTTAGTTTTTTTTATCTGATCTGTGTTATGTCTTTTGGGTTTGAGTTTCCCCTCATACAGGGATGTTGTCTCTTACCTTAACCACTTAGCTGCTCACAGCCCCTTAAGGTGCTCTTGAGGGGTGTACATTTTTTTTAATTAAGCCATGTTTTAATGTTTTTTATTTCATTGCTCATTATGATTTGAAATTAAATTAGTTGTTTGGAAATATTTTGACAATAACATTAGCTGAACATTTATAAAAACCAACAAAAATGTCCTTAACAACTGCACCATTAATTTTTTGCTCAAAACAGGTGCGTTGTGCAAGGGTTAAACTTGGTTGATTGAATTATCCAAGGAAAATAGGTTCCGGTACAGGGTAATCTATATTTTTTCCGTACAATTTTCAGTTTTATTTATGTTTAGTAAACTCTAAATCATTGCAACTAGAGATTTGCATATTAGAATAATAATAATAATAATTATATTCCCATTCTTGAATCCAAGTACGTCAACCACATAATTTGATAATTTGGTATTCTAAAACAGTTCTATGAAGTCAGACTTTAGTGAACAATATGGAGTGATACTGGAGTGAACGATATAGAAGAAAATGCAGAATAGAACCAGTGAAGAGCAGAGGTGCCATAGGCACAATCAGAGAACACTGTATAAACATCAGAGGTCCACGGTTGTTCAACACTCTCCCAGCGAGTATAAGAA
>NC_091175.1:27919128-27924128 GCF_040958095.1 Procambarus clarkii
AGTGAAAAATCACTGGCTCCTCTTACTTTACTTAATAAACCAAAATCACAAGAAATGTAATCAACTTTTAAAGATGAAAATTTCGACAACTATAAACTGACTACTTTATAAATTGATTCGCAAATGAACCGTTTGTCGTGCAGGCGATGAGTCACAATAACGTGGCTGAAATATGTTGACCAGACCACACACTAGGAAGTGAAGGGACGACGACGTTTCGGTCCGTCCTGGACCATTCTCAAGTCAGGTCTCGCAATCGACTTGAGAATAGTCCAGGACGGACCGAAACGTCGTCGTCCCTTCACTTTCTAACGTGTGGTTTGGTCAACTGTTTGTAGCGTTCACTTAGTTTTCAACACGTCAGAAAATCTTTCCATATCTTCGAAGATTTGAAATAAATGGAGACATAAGATGGTGCCTTTATTGGTGGTTTAATTAAGACGTAATAAAGGACACAGGGGCAGCTCCCTGGAGAGTGAAGTAGCTATCCTTCTTCTCGTGAACCTTGCAACATGTGTTGGCCCGAAGCCCGCTTGGTCTTTACCCGCACGCCAGACCGTCTGCTCCAGCGCCCAGCAGCAGACGCACGCCAGACCGTCTGCTCCAGCTCCGGACCCCAGCAGCAGACGCACGCCCCACCGTCTGCTCCAGCTCCGGACCCCAGCAGCAGACGCACGCCAGACCGTCTGCTCCAGCTCCGGACCCCAGCAGCAGACGCACGCCCCACCGTCTGCTCCAGCGCCCAGCAGCAGACGCACGCCAGACCGTCTGCTCCAGCGCCGGACCCCAGCAGCAGACGCACGCCAGACCGTCTGCTCCAGCTCCGGACCCCAGCAGCAGACGCACGCCCCACCGTCTGCTCCAGCGCCCAGCAGCAGACGCACGCCAGACCGTCTGTTCCAGCGCCGGACCCCAGCAGCAGACGCACGCCAGACCGTCTGCTCCAGCGCCCAGCAGCAGACGCACGCCAGACCGTCTGCTCCAGCGCCCAGCAGCAGACGCACGCCAGACCGTCTGCTCCAGCGCCCAGCAGCAGACGCACGCCAGACCGTCTGCTCCAGCGCCCAGCAGCAGACGCACGCCAGACCGTCTGCTCCAGCGCCCAGCAGCAGACGCACGCCAGACCGTCTGCTCCAGCGCCCAGCAGCAGACGCACGCCAGACCGTCTGCTCCAGCGCCCAGCAGCAGACGCACGCCAGACCGTCTGCTCCAGCGCCCAGCAGCAGACGCACGCCAGACCGTCTGCTCCAGCGCCCAGCAGCAGACGCACGCCAGACCGTCTGCTCCAGCGCCCAGCAGCAGACGCACGCCAGACCGTCTGCTCCAGCGCCGGACCCCAGCAGCAAACGCACGCCAGACCGTCTGCTCCAGCGCCGGACCCCAGCAGCAAACGCACGCCAGACCGTCTGCTCCAGCGCCGGACCCCAGCAGCAGACGCACGCCAGACCGTCTGCTCCAGCGCCCAGCAGTAGACGCACGCCAGACCGTCTGCTCCAGCGCCGGACCCCAGCAGCAGACGCACGCCAGACCTTCTGCTCCAGCGCCCAGCAGCAGACGCACGCCAGACCGTCTGCTGCAGCAGGCGCTGGACCCCTAGAACGGTTTTAACAAAGAAGTGCAAACAGCCGCTTTCGCAGACTCTCCGGATCCTTTGAGCAGCAGTGTGCGCCCCGGCATCATTCCACAAAGCCAACACAGGTTCGTATCCCGACTCGACAAAGAGGAGCCAAGCAATCTCCAAAACCCGTGGTCAAAGGCCCTAACATCACTCACAAACGCTTCCCAAATATTTGTAAGCTGGATACAAGAAGGAAGATTGATTTTATTGAACCTGTTATCTTAACCACTGACGACACACATCTTACACAAACAATGGCAACTCATTTACATCTTAAACAACCAATTACAACACAGATCGTACTCAACCAAATTATAGAGAGTTATAACACTGATCTTACACAACAACAACATGATGGATCAACACATTCCTGCCTTGTATCTATTCCAATGTTTTAATATCTACACACACACACACACACACACACACACACACACACACACACACACACACACACACACACACACACACACACCCACACCCACACCCACACCCACACACCCACACCCGCGCGCGTACATGCAGAGACAAGCACGCGCACTATGGGAGCCGGTGGCCGAGCGGACAGCATGCTGGTCACGTGATCCTGTGGTCCTGGGTTTGATCCCGGGTGCCGGCGAGAAACGATGGGCCGAGTTTCTTTCAACCTATGCCCCTGTTACCTAGCAGTAAATAGGTACCTGGGAGTTAGTCAGCTGTCACGGGCTGCTTCCTGGGGTGTGTGTGTGGTGTGGAGAGAGAAAAAAATAGTAACAGTTGAGAGGTGGGCTGAAAGAGGAAAGTTCAATCCCCGCAAGCACAACTAGGTGAATACCCACCCACACACACACACACACACACACACACACACACACACACACACACACACACACACACACACACACACACACGTACATGCAGATGCACACAGACACAAGCACACGCACACACATGAACACACACACGGACGTATGTGCGTGCGGATGCGTCACTTCCAAGTTCTGAACTGCTTTTAACTAAATGGCTGGTGAAATACTAAAGAAACTGTTCATGACTCGAGAGACCAAAATTGGAATATACAGCAGTTGTATGGTGCCCATATCTCAAGAAGCCCATCAATAAAGAGAAGATGGTGCCCATATCTCAAGAAGCCCATCAATAAAGAGGAGAAGATGGTGCCCATATCTCAAGAAGCACATCAATAAAGAGGAGAAGATGGTGCCCATATCTCAAGAAGCACATCAATAAAGAGGAGAAGATGGTGCCCATATCTCAAGAAGCCCATCAATAAAGAGGAGAAGGTGCCAAAGCATGCTACCAAATGGCTTCCAGAACTGAAAAACAAGAGTTACAATGAGAGACTATCTTGAGGTTATCTTGAGATGATTTCGGGGCTTTAGTGTCCCCGCGGCCCGGTCCTCGACCAGGCCTCCACCCCCAGGAAGCAGCCCGTGACAACTGACTAACACCCAGGTACCTATTTTACTGTTATTTTACTGACTAGAGACGTTAAATATCCCAAAGCTAGAAAATAGGAGATAAACAGATGATATGATCATTAGTTACTCCATCTATCATTCTATTATGCAGGAAGAACCACACGTCTATGGATTGGATCAACCCGTCCTCTTAAAAATAACGTCACTTTTGGCTGGTATGCGCGCTATGGCCAAATTTGGACGTAATTTGAAATGAAATCGACTCACAAAAGCGACGTACGGTTCCGTTTTCTGTTTGAGTCGTCCGGCCGACTCTGTAAGGTTAGAATAGATGACTTTCAATTCACGTTTTTTAATAACGTTTTGAAACTTTATGAGAATTTCCTGCCCACCTAACCTATCAGAGGACCCTTAACTTACTGTTGTTGAAAAAAAATTCCCAAATTTATTTTCATTTTTTTTTTCATTTTCAAATTATGTCCAAATTCGGCCATACGGGTAAGCGGCTAAAATCGACGTTATTTTTAAGAGGACAGGTTGCTCCAATAAGGTAAGCAGACTTCTAGATGTTATCACTGCTAGGCTTAGACTCGGCTACAAGTACCTCTGGCAGTTTGTAACATCTGCTGATGTAGACTAGACTACATGTAAACTGTCACCAAAACTATTCGCATACTTTGCGTCATTATATAATGGAGTGTGAAAAAATCCCGGAATTAGGAGATAACACCATCAATAGTGTCCAAGAAATGTGTAAGTACTTCATTCATAACGATGTACTGCCAGGAATCTTAGCGAAGTATCCAGAGTTTGCTAACTGTAGGTGCAGCCTGCACATGACTGCAAAGCTGCCGCCCAGTTGGGTGGGTGTGGAGCACATGACTGTAAAGCTGCCGCCCAGTTGGGTGGGTGTGGAGCACATGACTAAAGCTGCCGCCCAGTTGGGTGGGTGTGGAGCACATGACTGTAAAGCTGCCGCCCAGTTGGGTGGGTGTGGAGCACATGACTGTAAAGCTGCCGCCCAGTTGGGTGGGTGTGGAGCACATGACTTTAAAGCTGCCGCCCAGTTGGGTGGGTGTGGAGCACATGACTGTAAAGCTGCCGCCCAGTTGGGTGGGTGTGGAGCACATGACTGTAAAGCTGCCGCCCAGTTGGGTGGGTGTGGAGCACATGACTGTAAAGCTGCCGCTCAGTTGGGTGGGTGTGGAGCACATGACTGTAAAGCCGCCGCCCAGTTGGGTGGGTGTGGAGCACATGACTGTAAAGCTGCCGCCCAGTTGGGTGGGTGTGGAGCACATGACTGTAAAGCTGCCGCCCAGTTGGGTGGGTGTGGAGCACATGACTGTAAAGCTGCCGCTCAGTTGGGTGGGTGTGGAGCACATGACTGTAAAGCCGCCGCCCAGTTGGGTGGGTGTGGAGCACATGACTGTAAAGCTGCCGCTCAGTTGGGTGGGTGTGGAGCACATGACTGTAAAGCCGCCGCCCAGTTGGGTGGGTGTGGAGCACATGACTGTAAAGCTGCCGCCCAGTTGGGTGGGTGTGGAGCACATGACTGTAAAGCTGCCGCCCAGTTGGGTGGGTGTGGAGCACATGACTGTAAAGCTGCCGCCCAGTTGGGTGGGTGTGGAGCACATGACTGTAAAGCTGCCGCCCAGTTGGGTGGGTGTGGAGCACATGACTGTAAAGCTGCCGCCCAGTTGGGTGGGTGTGGAGCACATGACTGTAAAGCTGCCGCCCAGTTGGGTGGGTGTGGAGCACATGACTGTAAAGCTGCCGCCCAGTTGGGTGGGTGTGGAGCACATGACTTTAAAGCTGCCGCCCAGTTGGGTGGGTGTGGAGCACATGACTGTAAAGCTGCCGCCCAGTTGGGTGGGTGTGGAGCACATGACTGTAAAGCTGCCGCCCAGTTGGGTGGGTGTGGAGCACATGACTGTAAAGCTGCCGCTCAGTTGGGTGGGTGTGGA
>NC_091175.1:27931628-27971628 GCF_040958095.1 Procambarus clarkii
AATGGAGTGGATAGTTCACAGTAGTGCGTAATATGGTAAATATTCTCAATGGTTATCAATACCTCGATGTGTATTGATGCGTGAACGGCATAAAGCATCAATGTAGATGGTGAAAACTTTAATTTTGATGACCTTCAAATAATTGCTTGATACCTTGATACTTGATTGTATGATGACATCCATCTTAAGGTGTTTGGTATCAGCGTTAATTGTAGAGGTGACATAGGCACAATGAGAGAGCTCTGTCTGAACATCTGTTGTAGAGGTGACATAGGCACAATGAGAGAGCTCTGTCTGAACATCTGAGATCCACGGCTGTTCAACACCCTCCCAGCAAGCATTAGAAATATTGCCGGAACGAGGGAGGATGTGGGGCATTTGGACAGGTTCTTGCAAGTGCCGGACCAACCAGGCTGTAGTAGGTATGTGGGCCTGCGGGCCGCTCCAAGCAACATCCTATTGGACCAAGTTATCACCAGTCGAGCCTGGCTTCAGGCCGGGCTCGGGGAGTAGAAAACTCCGTACGCCAACTTTATACAACTCAATAAAGTAGCAGACACAACTGCAAGAAAAATGACAAGTTGGATAAAACTATTGAAACAAGAGGATAAATCGCTAGTACACTGTAGGTAAGGGGTGCGTTGTATAATTGTGATATTAACTAATTAAATATTAGCTCGACAATGATCGATAACTTTTTTAATCCGAATCAATGTAATAAAGCTTGTAAATTATTTGGACCACTTAACATTGCATTATTGACATATACAAATATTAAAGGGAATGGCTTGAATTCAGCATCATCTTACAGTACCTTAAGAGAGCAGGAGTTGTAGTAGTTGTCTTGAAAGACAAGCTACAGAGCCCAAGACTTCAGCTCTCTCCCCTCTAAATATTATGGGCATAATTGTATCATTTGGTGACCATTTCTGGGGTTCAAGAGAGATTCTAAGAACAGCGGATTCTCCGACACTGTTTGTTAGTAGGCCATAGATTATATAATTCACAAAATTAATTAAGCAATACCATTACTTATATCGTATATGGACACAAACTATACCACAAAAGAATAGAGACTTTGCTGCACTTACATTTTTACCAAGGCTGGAGGTGACAAGTTTTAGTTTAGTTCAATTATTATGCACCCCATTCCCATGTTGTGGGCGGTGGTGGGGAGGGTTACAGAGGCACATAATGGGCTCACGGGACTGAACCCCAGAGTTCGTTTAGCTAAGCAAGTTGATCAGTTATTGTTTATGGGGGTTAAGTTCCTTCACAGGAGGACTGACAGCGACCAAAAGACTCCTCTGGTTGGATTCATTCTCAATTCACTTTCGGGGATCCCGGGTTTGATTCCCGGGCGACACATGTGTGATTGGTCACGTTTCATTTCACCTAATGCACCTTTTCACCTAGCAGTAAATAGGTACCTTACCTTTCGATAATTCCGAGGATGAACGGCCACCAACCAGGCTGTTGGACACGGCTGCTTGCAGCCTGCCATGTGAATCACAGCCTGGTTGATCAAGTATACTTTGAAGCTGTTTATGAAGTTCTTTATTTAACCTTGCTAGAGGCTGGCTAGTGGTGCCCCCTATGTGTAGCAGTGGAGTGTTGAACAGTCTCGGGCCTCTGATGTTGATACTTCTCTCTTGAGTACCTATTGCACCTGTTTTTCATTGGGGTATTTTTGCACATCCTGCCATGCCTCCTGTTCTCACGTGGTGTTATTTCTGTGTGCAGGGTTGGGGCCTGTCCTCTCAGAATTTGCAAGTGCAAAATATTATGACCCTTCTACCTGTGCTCTAGGGAATACAGATTTAAAACTTTGAAGCAAACATCACTTGTTTCAAAGATTATTGCTATCCAACCGATCATTTTTTCTAGCAGTTGCGACAGCCGCTTTCTTGTGTACTTTAAAGTACCTGGGGCTAGATTCACGAAGCAGTTACTCAAGCACTTACGAACCTATACATCTTTTCTCACTATTTGGCGGCTTTGTTTACAATTATTAAACAGTTAATGAGCTCCGAAGCACCAGGAGGCTGTTTATAACAATAACAACAGTTGATTGGCAAGTTTTCATGTTTGTAAACTGTTTAATAAATGTAACCAAAGCCGTCAAAGATTGAGGAAAGATGTACACGTTGGTAAGTACTTGCGTAACTGCTTCGTGAATCTGGCCCCAGGTTCGTAAGTACTTGCGTAACTGCTTCGTGAATCTGGTCTCTTGAAGTTAGTTAAGTGCTGTGGGGGAGGGGGGGGGGGGTTGTATCCAGTAGAAGGGTCAGTAGTTCCACCTTGGCCAACCTCGATGCCAGACTAAAGTCTCTTGTTATACACTGGCTTCTTGTCCCAGATAAAACAAATTATGAATATATAATTGTAGAGTGAGCCAAGCGGAGAGAGTGAGCGGGCGGGGGATGGCAGCGCCAGGAGTGTGAAGGGTCGCCGAGAGCCAGCCAGGAAGGCAGCTGAGAAGGCAGTGCAGCGGCCTGGGGGACCGTTGAGGAGGTGCTTACCCTGAGGTTGTACCGGGGTGAGGCCCCATGTTGACCCTGTCCCACCCGGGCGGGACAGTCCCCGTCCTCCAACAACATACTCACACACAGGCCACCATCCCATGGGATCACTCATCCCTTGGGCCACTGAGAAGGGGCCACCCACCGCCGGGGGCCACCCACCGCCGGGGGCCACCCACCGCCGGGGGCCACCCACCGCCGGGGGCCACCCACCGCCGGGGGCCACCCACCGCCGGGGGCCACCCACCGCCGGGGGCCACCCACCGCCGGGGGCCACCCACCGCCGGGGGCCACCCACCGCCGGGGGCCACCCACCGCCGGGGGCCACCCACCGCCGGGGGCCACCCACCGCCGGGGGCCACCCACCGCCGGGGGCCACCCACCGCCGGGGGCCACCCACCGCCGGGGGCCACCCACCGCCGGGGGCCACCCACCGCCGGGGGCCACCCACCGCCGGGGGCCACCCACCGCCGGGGGCCACCCACCGCCGGGGGCCACCCACCGCCGGGGGCCACCCACCGCCGGGGGCCACCCACCGCCGGGGGCCACCCACCGCCGGGGGCCACCCACCGCCGGGGGCCACCCACCGCCGGGGGCCACCCACCGCCGGGGGCCACCCACCGCCGGGGGCCACCCACCGCCGGGGGCCACCCACCGCCGGGGGCCACCCACCGCCGGGGGCCACCCACCGCCGGGGGCCACCCACCGCCGGGGGCCACCCACCGCCAGGGGCCACCCACCGCCAGGGGCCACCCACCACCAGGGGCCACCCACCACCAGGGGCCACAGCTCCTAGGGACACCTGACACCACCTGTCAGTGGACCACTTGAGACAAAACTAGGCAGTATTTGTTATGGTTAATAATTTGTTTATTCTTTAGTTGTATGAATCAAAGTGTGTGTGTGTGTGTACTTACCTAGTTGTTCTAACCTAGTTGTGCTTGCAGGGGTTGAGCTCTGGCTCTTTGGTCCCGCCTCTCAACTGTCAATCAACAGGTGTACAGGTTCCTGAGCCTACTGTGTGTGTGTGTGTGTGTTAGAGAAAAATATATGTAGTAAACATATAGAGGAAAAATAGATTGGTTAGAAAGGCGGGGTCCAAGAGCTAATAGCTCGATTCTGCAGACACAGATAGTATATACACACACACACACACAATCTCCCCAGGAAACTCATCGTAGCAGCTGTCTAACTCCCAGCATACCTGGAGCATACATGCAGCATACCTGTAGCATACCTGTAGCATACCTGTGCATACCTTGACCATACCTGGAGAGGGTTCTGGGAGTTCTTCTACTCCCCGAGCCCGGCCTGAATATTCCCAGCCAAGGACCAGGGGAAAAGAATATCCATATCGGGCCGCTCCAAGCAACAGCCTGGTGGACCAAACTCTCACAAGTCAAGCCTGGCCTCGGGCCGGGCTTGGGGAGTAGAACAACTCCCAGAACCCTATCAACCAGGTATCAAGCAACAGCCTAGTGGACCACTCTCTCGCAAGTCAAGCCTGGCCTCGGGCCGGGCTTGGGGAGTAGAACAACTCCCAGAACCCCATCAACCAGGTATCAAGCAACAGCCTAGTGGACCAAACTCTCGCAAGTCAAGCCTGGCCTCGGGCCGGGCTTGGGGAATAGAACAACTCCCACAACCCCATCAACCAGGTATCATATACCATATCCCTCCTGGTTGACAGCACATGAAGCGGCGAGTGAGACTTGTAACACCCGCAGGTGGACAGTGTGGGGCCGGGATAGACAGCCACTCACGACAACCTCCTTGAGGTCTGGCGAGGCTGGCTGAAGACAGGAGGGGGGGGGGGTCTGGGCTGGCAGACTTCTTATGAGTAATGTGAAAGATTTTGTCCCCTAATTTCTCTTACCACTGCCGGGGGGAGGGGGGTATAGGGTTTTATACAGCTTTAGGGCCCCCCCTGATCTTCCCCCCCCGATCTTCCCCCCCCCCCAATCTTCCCCCCCCCAATCTTCCCCCCCCCGATCTTCCCCCCCCCCCGATCTTTCCCCCCCCTGATCTCCCCCCCTGATCTTCCCCCCCCTGATCTTCCCCCCCCCTGATCTTCCCTCCCCCGATCTTCCCCCCCCCCGATCTTCCCCCCCCCCGATCTTCCTTCCCCCCCCCGATCTTCCCCCCCCCCTGATCTCCCCCCCCCCTGATCTCCCCCCCCTGATCTCCCCCCCCTGATCTCCCCCCCCCTGATCTCCCCCCCCCCTGATCTCCCCCCCCCTGATCTCCCCCCCTGATCTTCCCCCCCCTGATCTTCCCCCCCCCATGATCTTCCCCCCCCTGATCTTCCCCCCCTGATCTTCCCCCCCCCTGATCTTCCCCCCCCCCTGATCTTCCCCCCCCCTGATCTTCCCCCCCCTGATCTTCCCCCCTGATCTTCCCCCCCTGATCTTCCCCCCCTGATCTTCCCCCCCCCTGATCTTCCCCCCCTGATCTTCCCCCCCCCTGATCTTCCCCCCCCCTGATCTTCCCCCCCCTGATCTTCCCCCCCCCCCCTGATCTTCCCCCCCCTGATCTTCCCCCCCCTGATCTTCCCCCCCCTTGATCTTCCCCCCCCTTGATCTTCCCCCCCCTTGATCTTCCCCCCCCCTGATCTTCCCCCCCTGATCTTCCCCCCCTGATCCCCCCCTGATCTTCCCCCCCTGATCTCCCCCCCCCTGATCTTTCCCCCCCCTGATCTTTCCCCCCCCCTGATCTTTCCCCCCCCTGATCTTCCCCCCCCCCTGATCTTCCCCCCCCTGATCTTCCCCCCCCCTTGATTTCCCCCCCCTGATCTTCCCCCCCCCTGATCTTCCCCCCCCTGATCTTCCCCCCCCCTGATCTTCCCCCCCCTGATCTTCCCCCCCCCTGATCTTCCCCCCCCCTGATCTTCCCCCCCCCTGATCTTCCCCCCCCCTGATCTCCCCCCCCCCTGATCTCCCCCCCCTGATCTCCCCCCCCTGATCTCCCCCCCCCTGATCTCCCCCCCCGATCTCCCCCCCCCGATCTTCCCCCCCGATCTCCCCCCCCCTGATCTCCCCCCCCCCCGATCTCCCCCCCCTGATTTCCCCCCCCGATCTCCCCCCCCGATCTCCCCCCCCCAGATCTCCCTCCCCAGATCTCCCCCCCCCAGATCTCCCCCCCCAGATCTCCCCCCCCAGATCTCCCCCCCCCCCCGATCTACCCCCCCCGATCTACCCCCCCCGATCTACCCCCCCCCGATCTACCCCCCCCCCCCGATCTACCCCC
This sequence comes from Procambarus clarkii, assembly GCF_040958095.1. Taxonomy (NCBI): domain Eukaryota; kingdom Metazoa; phylum Arthropoda; class Malacostraca; order Decapoda; family Cambaridae; genus Procambarus; species Procambarus clarkii. The sequence continues at coordinate 27,937,397 of NC_091175.1, forward strand.
CCGATCTACCCCCCCCCGATCTACCCCCCCCGATCTACCCCCCCCCGATCTACCCCCCCCGATCTACCCCCCCCCCAACCGATCTCCCCCCCCCCCAACCGATCTCCCCCCCCAACCGATCTCCCCCCCCAACCGATCTCCCCCCCCCCCAACCGATCTCCCCCCCCCAACCGATCTCCCCCCCCCAACCGATCTCCCCCCCCAACCGATCTCCCCCCCCCCCAACCGATCCCCCCCCCAACCGATCTCCCCCCCCCCAGATCTCCCCCCCCAGATCTCCCCCCAGATCTACCCCCCCCCCGATCTACCCCCCCCCGATCTACCCCCCCCGATCTACCCCCCCCGATCTACCCCCCCCCCCCCCCGATCTACCCCCCCCCCCGATCTACCCCCCCCCAACCGATTTCCCCCCCCCCCCCAACCGATCTCCCCCCCCCCAACCGATCTCCCCCCCCAACCGATCTCCCCCCCCCAACCGATCTCCCCCCCCCAACCGATCCCCCCCCCAACCGATCTCCCCCCCCAACCGATCTCCCCCCCCCACCGATCTCCCCCCCCCCCACCGATCTCCCCCCCCCCCGCCACTGGGCATGGTGCCTAGGCACATCTAGGCGCACACATTTATCTATCAACACAACTAAAACACACACAGATGGTAGATAGCAATCTCGACCCACAAGAGTTAAGATGATGATAATATGTTAATGGAAAATCATTTAGTATTGGTTTTTCTTATATGGGACACAGCTCACAAGGGGAGAGGTGCACAGTATATCATTAAAAGGGAACTAAAGTTGAGGGCAAAGCAACAAGCTGCCAAAGCTTGTTGACTTGTTGCCAAAGATTGGTGACTTGACAGCAGCATACATGGGAAACAATTGAACACGGAAGCTGCTAGCAAAGCCCCGGAGCGGGAAGGTAGTCATCTATGTGCATGTGACTTGGTCTTGTGACTCGAGGGTCTTGTGACTCGACGGTCTTGTGACTCGAGGGTCTTGTGACTCGAGGGTCTTGTGACTCGACGGTCTTGTGACTCGAGGGTCTTGTGACTCGAGGGTCTTGTGACTCGACGGTCTTGTGACTCGACGGTCTTGTGACTCGAGGGTCTTGTGACTCGACGGTCTTGTGACTCGAGGGTCTTGTGACTCGACGGTCTTGTGACTCGACGGTCTTGTGACTCGAGGGTCTTGTGACTCGAGGGTCTTGTGACTCGAGGGTCTTGTGACTCGAGGGTCTTGTGACTCGAGGGTCTTGTGACTCGAGGGTCTTGTGACTCGAGGGTCTTGTGACTCGAGGGTCTTGTGACTCGAGGGCCTTGTGACTCGAGGGCCTTGTGACTCGAGGGCCTTGTGACTCAAGGAAGACCTAGTCTGGGGGCCGCGCCACGGAGTCACTGATCCTTAGACCAACCTTAACCTTGACCACAGAGGACACACAGGGAGTAGTGACCCGTGATCTGGTAACCTTGACCACAGAGGACACACAGGGAGTAGTGACCCGTGATCTGGTAACCTTGACCACAGAGGACGCACAGGGAGTAGTGACCCGTGATCTGGTAACCTTGACCACAGAGGAGGCACAGGGAGTAGTGACCCGTGATCTGGTAATCTTGACCACAGAGGACACACAGGGAGTAGTGACCCGTGATCTGGTAACCTTGACCACAGAGGACGCACAGGGAGTAGTGACTCGTGATCTGGTAACCTTGACCACAGAGGACACACAGGGAGTAGTGACCCATGATCTGGTAACCTTGACCACAGAGGACACACAGGGAGTAGTGACCCATGATCTGGTAACCTTGACCACAGAGGACACACAGGGAGTAGTGACCCATGATCTGGTAACCTTGACCACAGAGGACACACGGAGTAGTGACCCATGATCTGGTAACCTTGACCACAGAGGACGCACAGGGAGTAGTGACCCGTGATCTGGTAACCTTGACCACAGAGGACACACAGGGAGTAGTGACCCATGATCTGGTAACCTTGACCACAGAGGACACACAGGGAGTAGTGACCCATGATCTGGTAACCTTGACCACAGAGGACACACAGGGAGTAGTGATCCATGATCTGGTAACCTTGACCACAGAGGACACACAGGGAGTAGTGACCCATGATCTGGTAACCTTGACCACAGAGGACGCACAGGGAGTAGTGACCCATGATCTGGTAACCTTGACCACAGAGGACACACAGGGAGTAGTGACCCATGATCTGGTAACCTTGACCACAGAGGACACACAGGGAGTAGTGAGCCGTGATCTGGTAACCTTGACCACAGAGGACACACAGGGAGTAGTGACCCGTGATCTGGTAACCTTGACCACAGAGGACGCACAGGGAGTAGTGACCCGTGATCTGGTAACCTTGACCACAGAGGACGCACAGGGAGTAGTGACCCGTGATCTGGTAACCTTGACCACAGAGGACACACAGGGAGCAGTGACCCGTGATCCGGTAACCTTGACCACAGAGGACGCACAGGGAGTAGTGACCCGTGATCTGGTAACCTTGACCACAGAGGACACACAGGGAGTAGTGACCCGTGATCTGGTAACCTTGACCACAGAGGACACACAGGGAGTAGTGACCCATGATCTGGTAACCTTGACCACAGAGGACACACAGGGAGTAGTGACCCATGATCTGGTAACCTTGACCACAGAGGACACACAGGGAGTAGTGACCCATGATCTGGTAACCTTGACCACAGAGGACGCACAGGGAGTAGTGACCCATGATCTGGTAACCTTGACCACAGAGGACGCACAGGGAGTAGTGACCCGTGATCTGGTAACCTTGACCACAGAGGACGCACAGGGAGTAGTGACCCATGATCTGGTAACCTTGACCACAGAGGACGCACAGGGAGTAGTGACCCATGATCTGGTAACCTTGACCACAGAGGACACACAGGGAGTAGTGACCCATGATCTGGTAACCTTGACCACAGAGGACGCACAGGGAGTAGTGACCCATGATCTGGTAACCTTGACCACAGAGGACGCACAGGGAGTAGTGACCCGTGATCTGGTAACCTTGACCACAGAGGACGCACAGGGAGTAGTGACCCGTGATCTGGTAACCTTGACCACAGAGGACGCACAGGGAGTAGTGACCCGTGATCTGGTAACCTTGACCACAGAGGACGCACAGGGAGTAGTGACCCGTGATCTGGTAACCTTGACCACAGAGGACACACAGGGAGCAGTGACCCGTGATCCGGTAACCTTGACCACAGAGGACGCACAGGGAGTAGTGACCCGTGATCTGGTAACCTTGACCACAGAGGACACACAGGGAGTAGTGACCCGTGATCTGGTAACCTTGACCACAGAGGACGCACAGGGAGTAGTGACCCGTGATCTGGTAACCTTGACCACAGAGGACACACAGGGAGCAGTGACCCGTGATCCGGTAACCTTGACCACAGAGGACGCACAGGGAGTAGTGACCCGTGATCTGGTAACCTTGACCACAGAGGACACACAGGGAGTAGTGACCCGTGATCTGGTAACCTTGACCACAGAGGACACACAGGGAGTAGTGACCCATGATCTGGTAACCTTGACCACAGAGGACACACAGGGAGTAGTGACCCATGATCTGGTAACCTTGACCACAGAGGACACACAGGGAGTAGTGACCCATGATCTGGTAACCTTGACCACAGAGGACGCACAGGGAGTAGTGACCCATGATCTGGTAACCTTGACCACAGAGGACGCACAGGGAGTAGTGACCCGTGATCTGGTAACCTTGACCACAGAGGACGCACAGGGAGTAGTGACCCATGATCTGGTAACCTTGACCACAGAGGACGCACAGGGAGTAGTGACCCATGATCTGGTAACCTTGACCACAGAGGACACACAGGGAGTAGTGACCCATGATCTGGTAACCTTGACCACAGAGGACGCACAGGGAGTAGTGACCCATGATCTGGTAACCTTGACCACAGAGGACGCACAGGGAGTAGTGACCCGTGATCTGGTAACCTTGACCACAGAGGACGGGAGAGACATAATAATTTAGACTGGGAAAATCTTAGAGGAGCTGACCACCTTGATCACACCCAAGACAGACATAATACAGTTGGCTCATGTAGGCAGACCACACCCAAGACAGACATAATACAGTGGGCTCATGTAGAAAGACCACACCCAAGACAGACATAATACAGTGGGCTCATGTAGGCAGACCACACCCAAGACAGACATAATACAGTGGGCTCATGTAGAAAGACCACACCCAAGACAGACATAATACAGTGGGCTCATGTAGGCAGACCACACCCAAGACAGACATAATACAGTGGGCTCATGTAGGCAGAACACACCCAGAGCAAAGGCTGCTTCGCTTTGCAATAAAGAGCACTTTAAAGGGCACGTTATCACGTCTGAACACTTAACATTGTTGACTCTGGAGATTACCATGGGGCGCCGTCTTGCAAGTACCTCAAGCAGGCTCTCAACTGTCTTGGTGTTCTGTCCTTTGTTCAGCGCTGATGAACCATGTTGTCCGCACCTGCCTGTGCTTGCTGAGGGCAGCGGCGCCGGATCTACTCCTAGTTTAATGTCATTGTATGTTTAAGTGTTGAGATAGTGTGTATACTGTGTCGTATTTGTGCTTGCATGGGCGCGCTCTTAGCTCTTGGTCTCCGCCTTTCCAACAATCGGGAGTCTATTGTACTGACTCCTTACTTATTTTTCCTATAGCATATCTATTGCATATATTATTGTTTTATTTCTCTAAACACACACACACACACACACACACACACACACACACACACACACACACACACACACACACACACACACACACACACACACACAGCTAGTACCAGAACTAAAGAGCATGAATTACGAGGACAGGCTGCGCTGTGAGATGCACCTCACGACACTGGAAGATAGAAGAATAAGGGGGAGACATGATCACGACCTACAAAATGCTCAGATGAATTAACAGGGTAGATAAAGATAAATCGTTTAACACGGGTGGTACGCGGTCTTGTACACAGGGTGGACACAGGTGGAAACTGTGTACCCACATGAGCCACAGGGACGTTAGAAGGAACTTTTTCAGTGTCAGCGTAGTTAACAGGTGGATTGCATTAGGAAGTGATGTGGTGGAGGCTGACTCCATACACAGTTTCAAATGTAGATATGATAGAGCCCAGTAGGCTCAGGAACCTGTACACCAGTTGATTGACGGTTGAGAGGGAAGAAAAAACACTGCACTATGAGGTAGCTTCTCTCGATTCAAGTAGAAGATCTGAAGGAAATAAATTTCAACAGAAAGGTAAATATGAACAGGAATAATAAAGGTGGCAGATAAGGAAGATAAGGCGACAACATCCATCTGACCACAGATCTCCTCGGGACCAAAGAGCTAAAGCTTAACCCCCGCAAGCACAACTAGGTGAGTAGATGTCGTTGTATTATTACAAACACACAAAGTAAATAAGCTAACAAAGGAGAGAATCAAACTAGTATAACACTTAAGAATTTTAAAACATGTTTTGTGAGCATAACTAATGAAATATAACATTGGTCAGAAAATTATTGGATGGACTATAATAACCTAAAAACCAGGAATTCCACGACAGTGCTCGTACTTTTACAAATAACTTCTCTAGCTATCTTCCTGTGAGTCCTGCTCGATACTCGCTTTCCCTTTCAGAGCAGGAGAGATTTCTGAAGGAGTGAAGAAAGGGAACATGTACGCATTAATGTACTCGATAAAACACTAAATTATCGGGATCATCTGAAAGCTATAAAAATGTATTCTTTAGAAAAGAGACGAGAGAGGTATCACAAAGTATGCATGGAAGATACTGGACGGCCAGGTCCCAAATTTACACAGTAAAATAACAACGTACTGGAGCGAAAGATACAGAAGGAAATGCAGATTGGAGCCAGTGAAGAGTAGAAGTGCCATAGGCACAATTTGAAACCAAATTGTATCTTTGGCTTCACAGCAATCATGAGAAATATTTCCAGTATAAAAGTAGACGAGTTCATGACAAAATTTGACCTATTCCTGCAGGAAGTGGTGGACCAACCCGGTTGTAGTGGATATGTGGGCTTGCAGGCAATTCCAAGCACGTTGAAACCAGTTATCATGAGACAAGCCAAGTGCTGGGCCAGGCTTGAGGACTGGAAGAAGTTCCAGAATCCATTGCAATTATACACCAGATATAACAGATACAGGAAGCAAGCCCAGGTAAAGCATTTGCTAAAGTGGCAAAAGGTTTATTGAAACACAAGATAATTAATTCAATTTTATTAGAGGCTGTAAAAACTCTATCCGTAATAAAATGCAAGGCAGGAATTGGAGAAAATTATAATCAGAGGGAGAGACAAAAAATGAGGAGAAAGACAAAATAAAATCACAAATTTTACTCAAAGTTCAGACTAGCGATGCAGCAATGGAAATGAAACATTCTTGTAGGCTAGGCAGGTTTTAGGAGGAAAACAATTGACCAGTGAAAGTTATTTTTACGAACAGCAATCCACTTAAATATATAATGAGGGATGAAGGGAAGTAACTTGCAATAATTACTAGATAGGGTATGTCTAAAGAGGACTGAGAGACAAAAAAAGGAAATCATGAAATAAAAGTATACAAGAAATGGATGGAAACTTAAAATGGCAGTGTACAAGAACCACCAGACTCGCTATGGTTCTAGTGCCACACCTTACACTCGTGTGGTTCTAGTGCCACACCTTACACTCGTATGGTTCTAGTGCCACACCTTACACTCGTATGGTTCTAGTGCCACACCTTACACTCGTATGGTTCTAGTGCCACACCTTACACTCGTGTGGTTCTAGTGCCACACCTTACACTCGTGTGGTTCTAGTGCCACACCTTACACTCGTGTGGTTCTAGTGCCACACCTTACACTCGTGTGGTTCTAGTGCCACACCTTACACTCGTGTGGTTCTAGTGCCACACCTTACACTCGTGTGGTTCTAGTGCCACACCTTACACTCGTGTGGTTCTAGTGCCACACCTTACACTCGTGTGGTTCTAGTGCCACACCTTACACTCGTGTGGTTCTAGTGCCACACCTTACACTCGTGTGGTTCTAGTGCCACACCTTACACTCGTATGGTTCTAGTGCCACACTTACACTCGTGTGGTTCTAGTGCCACACCTTACACTCGTGTGGTTCTAGTGCCACACCTTACACTCGTGGTTCTAGTGCCACACCTTACGCTCGTATGGTTCTAGTGCCACACACTCGTATGGTTCTAGTGCCACACCTTGCACTCGTGGTTCTAGTGCCACACACTCGTATGGTTCTAGTGCCACACCTTGCACTCGTGGTTCTAGTGCCACACCTTACACTCGTGGTTCTAGTGCCACACCTTGCACTCGTGGTTCTAGTGCCACACCTTGCACTCGTGGTTCTAGTGCCACACCTTGCACTCGTGGTTCTAGTGCCACACCTTACACTCGTGGTTCTCCCCAAACTCCTTGCTCTTATATAATTCTCGCTTCACGCGCTCTAATAACCGCGTCACTTTGATGCAAGTTCTTCCTCAACTCATTAAACTCACTCTGCGTAAATTAGAGTCCTGGCCGTGTGGTAATTTACAGTCAGTGTCGGCATGACAGGTCGGTCTTGTGTGACGATGGACAGCTAGGAGTCCTGACTCCTGGCCGTGTGGTAAATTACAGTCAGTGTCGGTACGATAGGTCTTGTGTGACGATCGTCTCAAAGCTCTCCAAATGTACTCACTAGAAAGGAGACGAGAGAGATATCAAATAATATACACGTGGAAAATACTGGAAGGCCAGGTCCCTAATCTACACATTAAAATAACAACATACTGGAGTGAACGATATGGAAGAAAATGCAGAATAGAACGAGTGAAGAGCAGAGGTGCCATAGGCACAATCAGAGAACACTGTATAAACATCAGAGGCCCGCGGTTGTTCAACACCCAGCGAGCATCAGAAATATTGCCGGAACAACCGTGGACATCTTCAAGAGAAAACTCGATTGTTTCCTCCAAGTTGTTCCGGACCAACCGGGCCGTGGTGGGTATGTGGGCCTGCGGGCCGCTGCAAGCAACAGCCTGGTGGAGTGACATAGTGACTTCTTTAATACAATTTGTGAATGGGGTGTGTAATCCAGGGTATATTTTTAATGTGTTTTATCATCGTGGTGTCTACACGTGTCACATGAGACGAGAGAAGACAGGAAATACAGACATTAAGTTCCAGAACTTTTGACAAAACAAGGAACTTGTTCTTTTGAACTTGAAGATCCTGACGACCAGCTGCGTTGACTACATAACTGGTCGGACCAACCCAAGCAACCCGTCTAAACATATCGAGGTCAACGCTATAGACACGGTCAATGTTGTGGTAACTTATTGTTTACTAATACGTCCCACTTTCAATGGATTGGTCGTTTTAGTAAACAAAACAAAATTGGACCGTAGTAGATGAGAGGACAGGTTGATGAGGGGAATCTGCTCACAGAGCACTGAAATAAAACAAAAAACAATTACAATACGACAATCACAAACAAATCGTTATGATTCGGTTGTATTATATGTAATACTTTATTCACGACATAATAACAATTGAACACAATGTTTTCCCGCAATGTTGTAGAAAAACACTCGTGGAGTAATGGTGGGGGGCGGGGGGGGGGGGGGCGGGGAATAATATTCCAATTTATGTTAAGCACTTTTACATGTGAGTATATACGGCCTGCCTATACCCTATTCCCTCACACCCCCCCCCCCCCTATTATTTTTGTATTCTATTGAAGGCAGAAAACGTCTGGAGAGGTAAATCGCTGCCCACTCACCTGGCGAGTCGCTGCCCCCCTCGCCTGGCGAGTCGCTGCCCCCCTCGCCTGGCGAGTCGCTGCCCCCCTCGCCTGGCGAGTCGCTGCCCCCCTCGCCTGGCGAGTCGCTGCCCCCCTCGCCTGGCGAGTCGCTGCCGCCCCCCTCGCCTGGCGAGTCGCTGCCGCCCCCCTCGCCTGGCGAGTCGCTGCCGCCCCCCTCGCCTGGCGAGTCGCTGCCGCGCCCCTCGCCTGGCGAGTCGCTGCCGCCCCCCCTCGCCTGGCGAGTCGCTGCCGCCCCCCCTCGCCTGGCGAGTCGCTGCCGCCCCCCCTCGCCTGGCGAGTCGCTGCCGCCCCCCTCGCCTGGCGAGTCGCTGCCGCCCCCCTCGCCTGGCGAGTCGCTGCCGCCCCCCTCGCCTGGCGAGTCGCTGCCGCCCCCCTCGCCTGGCGAGTCGCTGCCGCCCCCCTCGCCTGGCGAGTCGCTGCCCCCCCTCGCCTGGCGAGTCGCTGCCCCCCCCTCGCCTGGCGAGTCGCTGCCCCCCCCTCGCCTGGCGAGTCGCTGCGCCCCCCTCGCCTGGCGAGTCGCTGCGCCCCCTCGCCTGGCGAGTCGCTGCGCCCCCCTCGCCTGGCGAGTCGCTGCCCCCCCTCGCCTGGCGAGTCGCTGCCCCCCCTCGCCTGGCGAGTCGCTGCCCCCCCTCGCCTGGCGAGTCGCTGCCCCCCCTCGCCTGGCGAGTCGCTGCCCCCCCTCGCCTGGCGAGTCGCTGCCCCCCCTCGCCTGGCGAGTCGCTGCCCCCCCTCGCCTGGCGAGTCGCTGCCCCCCCTCGCCTGGCGAGTCGCTGCCCCCCCTCGCCTGGCGAGTCGCTGCCCCCCCTCGCCTGGCGAGTCGCTGCCCCCTCGCCTGGCGAGTCGCTGCCCCCCTCGCCTGGCGAGTCGCTGCCCCCCTCGCCTGGCGAGTCGCTGCCCCCCTCGCCTGGCGAGTCGCTGCCCCCCTCGCCTGGCGAGTCGCTGCCCCCCTCGCCTGGCGAGTCGCTGCCCCCCTCGCCTGGCGAGTCGCTGCCCCCCTCGCCTGGCGAGTCGCTGCCCCCCTCGCCTGGCGAGTCGCTGCCCCCCCTCGCCTGGCGAGTCGCTGCCCCCCCCTCGCCTGGCGAGTCGCTGCCCCCCCCTCGCCTGGCGAGTCGCTGCCCCCCCTCGCCTGGCGAGTCGCTGCCCCCCCCTCGCCTGGCGAGTCGCTGCCCCCCCCTCGCCTGGCGAGTCGCTGCCCCCCCTCGCCTGGCGAGTCGCTGCCCCCCCTCGCCTGGCGAGTCGCTGCCCCCCCTCGCCTGGCGAGTCGCTGCCCCCCCTCGCCTGGCGAGTCGCTGCCCCCCCTCGCCTGGCGAGTCGCTGCCCCCCCTCGCCTGGCGAGTCGCTGCCCCCCCTCGCCTGGCGAGTCGCTGCCCCCCCTCGCCTGGCGAGTCGCTGCCCCCCCTCGCCTGGCGAGTCGCAGGTGTCAGGTTCCCTATTTCTTGCACGAGTGCCACTGAGAGAGCAGACTACACTGCCGCCCCATAAACACTAGCCAAACTCTCAGGTTATGTAGCAGTCTCAAATGTGGGTTCACATGATGTCGGTATCCTGATGTATGCCAAAAGTTACCTAGTTACTTAGGTTACTTAATAGAAACGTAATCTCAAAGGTAACCTCTGCGTCACTACTCATGGTGGTGTGTAAACCTCTGCGTCACTACTCATGGTGTGTGTAAACCTCTGCGTCACTACTCATGGTGGTGTGTAAACCTCTGCGTCACTACTCATGGTGTGTGTAAACCTCTGCGTCACTACTCATGGTGTGTGTAAAACTCTGCGTCACTACTCATGGTGTGTGTAAACCTCTGCGTCACTACTCATGGTGTGTGTAAACCTCTGCGTCACTACTCATGGTGGTGTGTAAACCTCTGCGTCACTACTCATGGTGTGTGTAAACCTCTGCGTCACTACTCATGGTGTGTGTAAACCTCTGCGTCACTACTCATGGTGGTGTGTAAACCTCTGCGTCACTACTCATGGTGGTGTGTAAATCTCTGCGTCACTACTCATGGTGGTGTGTAAACCTCTGCGTCACTACTCATGGTGTGTGTAAACCTCTGCGTCACTACTCATGGTGGTGTGTAAACCTCTGCGTCACTACTCATGGTGTGTGTAAACCTCTGCGTCACTACTCATGGTGGTGTGTAAACCTCTGCGTCACTACTCATGGTGTGTGTAAACCTCTGCGTCACTACTCATGGTGGTGTGTAAACCTCTGCGTCACTACCCATGGTGGTGTGTAAACCTCTGCGTCACTACTCATGGTGTGTGTAAACCTCTGCGTCACTACTCATGACGCAGGTTTACCCACGGTGACGAACTAACTTGGGGAACTGATCTCTGCCCAGTGACGACCTCTGATGAAGGTGCTCATCTCGGGCCTCCAGTTAGGACCAGAGAAGTAATCGAAGAAGAGACAAGAACTACTTCAAGGAGTGCCGGACTAACCAGGCTGTGGTAGATATGTGGGCCTGCGGGCCGCTACAAGCAACAGCCTGGTGGACCAAGTTACCACAAGTCAAGCCTGGTCTCGGGCCGGGCTTGGGGGAGTTGAACAACTCTTAGAACCCCATCCAGGTACAATCCAGGGGCCAGATTCACGAAGCATTTACGCAAGAACTTATGAACGTGAACATCATTCTTCAATCTTTGACGGCTTTGGTTACATTTATTAAACAGTTTACAAGCATGAAAACTTTACAATCGATTGTTGTTATTGTCATAAACAGCCTCCTGGTGCTTCAGAGTTCATTAACTGTTTAATAATTGTAAACAAAGCCGCCAAAGATTGAGAAAAGATGTACAGGTTCGTAAGTGCTTGCGTAACTGCTTCGTGAAAGTGGCCCCAGGCATATAATGGCACATGTAACAAAGAGAGGGTCGCCTCCAATTGCTCCATTTATAAATTGGTGGAGCGTGTTGGGTGTGTGTTGGTTGGTGAGGTAACTGACACACACACGTCCCTTGATCTTTCACTTTCCTGCCTCTCGCTGCCCAAATGCTTCCGACACAACACTATTGAATGACACCGTGTGGCGTATTGTCTCCTCTTGACACACAACATTCCCACCGTGAGTGACCACTTCTATTGCCACGAATTTTACGTTGTGCTAAACCCGTGTTCTAAACCCGGGTAATCCTTGCCTCCGTGTACACGAATGTTCACAGAATAATGGGGGGAAATGAGTGAAATTCCGAGGTTACAGTAGACTCTGTTATCAGTGAAAATTCAAACCAATTCTTCATGAATGTGAAACTGACAGTGAATTTTGTGTTAGACTGTCACCCCAACCCCACAGGACTTTGAAGTAGCCATTGACAGCATGCCAATGCACCTTGCCCGAGGCCTAGAGGCCTGGGGCAGTATTCCAGCTACTGTTAAAACATTTTAGGTAGGAGTGTGTGTGTGTGTGTTTACTAGTTGTGTTTTTACGGGGGTTGAGCTTTGCTCTTTCGGCCCGCCTCTCAACTGTCAATCAACTGTTTACTAACTACTTTTTTTTTCCCCACACCACACACACACACCCCAGGAAGCAGCCCGTGACAGCTGACTAACTCCCAGGTACCTATTTACTGCTAGGTAACAGGGGCACTTAGGGTGAAAGAAACTTTTGCCCATTTGTTTCTGCCTCGTGCGGGAATCGAACCCGCGCCACAGAATTACGAGTCTTGCGCGCTATCTACCAGGCTACGAGGCCCCTAGTGTGTACTCACCTAGTTGTACTCACCTAGTTGTGTTTGTGGGGGTTGAGCTCTGGCTCTTTGGTCCCGCCTCTCAACCGTCAATCAACAGGTGTACAGATTCCTGAGCCTATCGGGCTCTATCATATCTACACTTGAAACTGTGTATGGAGTCAGCCTCCACCACATCACTTCCTAATGCATTCCATTTGTCAACCACTCTGACACTAAAAAAGTTCTTTCTAATATCTCTGTGTCTCATTTGGGCACTCAGTTTCCGCCTTTATCCCCTTGTGCGTGTTCCCCTTGTGTTAAATAGACTGTTTTTATCTACCCTATCAATTCCCTTCAGAATCTTGAATGTGGTGATCATGTCCCCCCTAACTCTTCTGTCTTCCAGCGAAGTGAGGTTTAATTCCCGTAGTCTCCTCGTAGCTCATACCTCTCAGCTCAGGTACTAGTCTGGTGGCAAACCTTTGAACCTTTTCCAGTTTAGTCTTATCTTTGACTAGATATGGACTCCATGCTGGGGCTGCATACTCCAGGATTGGCCTGACATATGTGGTATACAAAGTTCTGAATGATTCTTTACACAAGTTCCTGAATGCCGTTCGTATGTTGGCCAGCCTGGCATATGCCGCTGATGTTATCCGCTTGATATGTGCTGCAGGAGACAGGTCTGGCGTGATATCAACCCCCAAGTCTTTTTCCTTCTCTGACTCCTGAAGAATTTCCTCTCCCAGATGATACCTTGTATCTGGCCTCCTGCTCCCTACACCTATCTTCATTACATTACATTTGGTTGGGTTAAACTCTAACAACCATTTGTTCGACCATTCCTTCAGCTTGTCTAGGTCTTCTTGAAGCCTCAAACAGTCCTCTTCTGTTTTAATCCTTCTCATAATTTTAGCATCGTCTGCAAACATTGAGAGAAATGAATGGATACCCTCCGGGAGATCTGAGAGATGTGTGTGTGTGTGTGTGTGTGTGTGTGTGTGTGTGTGTGTAGAGAGAGAGAGAGGGGGGGGGGTGATTTTTTCCATGCTCGTAACAAAATGTAAATAATAATTTTCTGTAACAAATTCATATATAATTTTCCGTGTATATTTTTATAGTTTACATTTTTCATAAACAAAATCTGCAAGATTAATATTAGGTAATTTGTTAGTGTTATTTCTCTCTCCTGTGATGCATGCCCGAGTGTTAGGGGCAGGCTGGAGGTGGAGGGTGAGAGGCAGGCTGGGGCTGGAGGGCGAGAGGCAGGCTGGGGCTGGAGGGCGAGAGGCAGGCTGGGGCTGGAGGGTGAGAGGCAGGCTGGAGGTGGAGGGTGAGAGGCAGGCTGGGGCTGGAGGGTGAGAGGCAGGCTGGGGGTTGAGGGCGAGAGGCAGGCTGGGGCTGGAGGGCGAGAGGCAGGCTGGAGGTGGAGGGTGAGAGGCAGGCTGGAGGTGGAGGGCGAGAGGCAGGCTGGGGGTGGAGGGTGAGAGGCAGGCTGGGGCTGGAGGGTGAGAGGCAGGCTGGAGGTGGAGGGTGAGAGGCAGGCTGGGGCTGGAGGGTGAGAGGCAGGCTGGAGGTGGAGGGTGAGAGGCAGGCTGGAGGTGGAGGGTGAGAGGCAGGCTGGAGGTGGAGGGTGAGAGGCAGGCTGGGGCTGGAGGGTGAGAGGCAGGCTGGGGCTGGAGGGTGAGAGGCAGGCTGGGGGTGGAGGGTGAGAGGCAGGCTGGGCCTGGAGGGTGAGAGGCAGGCTGGGGCTGGAGGGTGAGAGGCAGGCTGGAGGTGGAGGGTGAGAGGCAGGCTGGGGGTGGAGGGTGAGAGGCAGGCTGGGGCTGGAGGGTGAGAGGCAGGCTGGGGCTGGAGGGTGAGAGGCAGGCTGGAGGTGGAGGGTGAGAGGCAGGCTGGAGGTGGAGGGTGAGAGGCAGGCTGGAGGTGGAGGGTGAGAGGCAGGCTGGAGGTGGAGGGTGAGAGGCAGGCTGGAGGTGGAGGGTGAGAGGCAGGCTGGGGCTGGAGGGTGAGAGGCAGGCTGGGGGTGGAGGGTGAGAGGCAGGCTGGGGGTGGAGGGTGAGAGGCAGGCTGGGGCTGGAGGGTGAGAGGCAGGCTGGAGGTGGAGGGTGAGAGGCAGGCTGGGCCTGGAGGGTGAGAGGCAGGCTGGGGCTGGAGGGTGAGAGGCAGGCTGGAGGTGGAGGGTGAGAGGCAGGCTGGGGCTGGAGGGTGAGAGGCAGGCTGGAGGTGGAGGGTGAGAGGCAGGCTGGGCCTGGAGGGTGAGAGGCAGGCTGGGGCTGGAGGGTGAGAGGCAGGCTGGAGGTGGAGGGTGAGAGGCAGGCTGGGGCTGGAGGGTGAGAGGCAGGCTGGAGGTGGAGGGTGAGAGGCAGGCTGGGGCTGGAGGGTGAGAGGCAGGCTGGGGCTGGAGGGTGAGAGGCAGGCTGGGGCTGGAGGGTGAGAGGCAGGCTGGGGCTGGAAGCCGAGAGGCAGGCTGGGGGGGTGGAGGGCGAGAGGCAGGCTGGGGGGGTGGAGGGCGAGAGGCAGGCTGGGGGGGTGGAGGGCGAGAGGCAGGCTGGGGGGGGGTGGAGGGCGAGAGGCAGGCTGGGGGTGGAGGCCTATTCCCACCCATACTAAAGCCGAGCTCATGCTCAACCTTCACTCAAGCGTAAGAACCAGTGATGCTCAGGTGCAGCACATGCTCAGGTGCAGCACATGCTCAGGTGCAGCACATGCTCAGGTGCAGCACATGCTCAGGTGCAGCACATGCTCAGGTGCAGCACATGCTCAGGTCTCGTCAATGTTCAAACCCTATCGCTCATGTTAATGTGTAAATGAACATTCCGTTGAACTATATTGTTGAATGTCTAATACTGACTGATGTCCGCCCCCCCCCCCCCCCCTGGGTTAAGCTGTGCTGTAATATAAAAGCTTCATATACTTTACCTGTACTCAAGATTTAGTATGCAACAATCTATAAAACAGAATGTCTTTTTGAGCGTTTAGTCTGTTAGAGGGTGTAGGTCAGAGGCTTGGGGCTAGTCTCACTCAAGCCTCCAAGATGAATGAGGTCAGTTGGGACTGGCCCAAGTGAAATACTTCAAGAAATATCGCCTTTTGAGGAACCCCCTCTTTTCATGATAGTCTGACATATTGGTTGTGTTTCTGTTGGGATCGCTCCTTTTGGAGAATATCCCAACTGGTTGTCAGGAGTTCAGTCTAAGAGCTTACTTGACGGCCTTGTTGCATATATCTGGGTGTTGCAAGCGATCAAAAAGAACTGTTATAAAGTGCAACACATTGGCCCCAGGTCGAGCCTGGCCCCAGAACTCGCGAAACCCTTCCCAGGTATGGTCCAGGTATACACTTCTTCTCTAGGCTGGGTTCTGGTAATTCTATTAGATGGAACTTGTGACATATCCACTAACTTTCACCTCCGCTTGTGTAAAGGTTCTTCACGTTCAGGGTTTTTGCTCTGTAATAATATATAAAGCTGCAGAGGCCTCCAGCGAAGTATTTAACATTAACATATTCACCACCCCCACCACCTGCACCCCTCATGGACAACACTATGCAAGAACTGATTCATAACATTATGACCTCAACCAGTTCGTCTTCGGTATTTACATAATTATTCACACAGTTCAGAAGTTCATTGTCTTGTTGACCTCAAGTTACATATAGAACAAAGTACGATGAACTGGTACAAGAGAAAGAGAAGAGAAACCTAGATAGTTTTCTTCTAGGAGTGCCGGACCAACCGGGCTGTGGTGGGTATGTGGGCCTGCGGGCCGCTCCAAGCAACAGCCTGGTGGACCAAACTCTCTCAAGTCAAGCCTGGCCTTGGGCCGGGCTTGGGGAGTAGAACTCCCAGAACCCCATCAAGCAGACAAATCCAAACTAATCCACAAGACTTATCCAACCTAGAGGATAGTAGGGAGGAGGAAACGTTGTCAGTAATCAGTGGGACGAAGACTCCAGTCTTCTCTAGCGGAACGTTGACAACTCCTCTTACCATACACAGAGAAATCATATTAACGTGATATATCAATGAACAAATCCACAGGAGCCATGATGAGGGTTCGAACCTATGTGCGGGGTGTTCCCAGACGTGCTCTAGTCCACTGTACAATGACATGATCACATGTCGGGGTACATTGAACCCGTCTGGGAACACACTGTGTATAGGTTCGAACCCTGTGCACCTGTAGGGTCTCCTGTGGATTTGTGCCTCTTATCATCTACACTGGGAGGTAGACTGACTAGCAGGAAGATCTAGACTGACTAGCAGGAAGATCTAGACTGACTGGCAGGTAGATCTAGACTGACTGGCAGGTAGATCTAGACTGACTGGCAGGTAGATCTAGACTGACTGGCAGGTAGATCTAGACTGACTGGCAGGTAGATCTAGACTGACTGGCAGGTAGATCTAGACTGACTGGCAGGTAGATCTAGACTGACTGGCAGGTAGATCTAGACTGACTGGCAGGTAGATCTAGACTGACTGGCAGGTAGATCTAGACTGACTGGCAGGTAGATCTAGACTGACTGGCAGGTAGATCTAGACTGACTGGCAGGTAGATCTAGACTGACTGGCAGGTAGATCTAGACTGACTGGCAGGTAGATCTAGACTGACTGGGAGGTAGATCTAGACTGACTGGGAGGTAGATTTAGACTGTCTGGGAGGTAGATTTAGACTGTCTGGGAGGTAGATTTAGACTGTCTGGGAGGTAGATCTAGACTGACTGGCAGGTAGATCTAGACTGACTAGCAGGAAGATCTAGACTGACTGGCAGGAAGATCTAGACTGACTGGCAGGTAGATCTAGACTGACTGGCAGGTAGATCTAGACTGACTGGCAGGTAGATCTAGACTGACTGGCAGGTAGATCTAGACTGACTGGCAGGTAGATCTAGACTGACTGGCAGGTAGATCTAGACTGACTGGCAGGTAGATCTAGACTGACTGGCAGGTAGATCTAGACTGACTGGCAGGTAGATCTAGACTGACTGGCAGGTAGATCTAGACTGACTGGCAGGTAGATCTAGACTGACTGGCAGGTAGATCTAGACTGACTGGCAGGTAGATCTAGACTGACTGGCAGGTAGATCTAGACTGACTGGCAGGTAGATCTAGACTGACTGGCAGGTAGATCTAGACTGACTGGCAGGTAGATCTAGACTGACTGGCAGGTAGATCTAGACTGACTGGCAGGTAGATCTAGACTGACTGGCAGGTAGATCTAGACTGACTGGCAGGTAGATCTAGACTGTCTGGGAGGTAGATTTAGACTGACTGGCAGGTAGATCTAGACTGACTGGCAGGAAGATCTAGACTGACTGGCAGGAAGATCTAGACTGACTGGCAGGAAGATCTAGACTGACTGGCAGGAAGATCTAGACTGACTGGCAGGTAGATCTAGACTGACTGGCAGGTAGATCTAGACTGACTGGCAGGTAGATCTAGACTGACTGGCAGGTAGATCTAGACTGACTGGCAGGTAGATCTAGACTGACTGGCAGGTAGATCTAGACTGACTGGCAGGTAGATCTAGACTGACTGGCAGGTAGATGTAGACTGACTGGCAGGTAGATGTAGACTGACTGGCAGGTAGATCTAGACTGACTGGCAGGTAGATCTAGACTGACTGGCAGGTAGATCTAGACTGACTGGCAGGTAGATCTAGACTGACTGGCAGGTAGATCTAGACTGACTGGCAGGTAGATCTAGACTGACTGGCAGGTAGATCTAGACTGACCGGGAGGTAGATCTAGACTGACCGGGAGGTAGATCTAGACTGACCGGGAGGTAGATCTAGACTGACCGGGAGGTAGATCTAGACTGACCGGGAGGTAGATCTAGACTGACTGGCAGGTAGATCTAGACTGACTGGCAGGTAGATCTAGACTGACTGGCAGGTAGATCTATACTGACTGGCAGGTAGATCTAGACTGACTGGTAGGTAGATCTATACTGCCTGGGAGGTAGGTAGATCTATACCGACTGGGAGGTAAGGCAACATCCTCAGACAATGACCAAGACCACTACCGCCTGGGTGACCCCGGCTGACCTCGGCTGACCTCTCATCGGTCACATGGGGTCGCTGGCGCTGATTGCTTCTTGATTTCCGGCCACACTATCTCGAACGAGGTCTGGCCACCACTCGGGGACCAATAAACTATCTCTTGACTAGTTCGCACTCATTTTATCCTCAGTCATGTGATCTTCTCTAAAATTGTTGTATGAAATGAATTCAACTTTGAAATGGCAATTAATCAGCTCCAGTGAGGTAGCAGATTCGTAAAAGTTTCCCAGAGACTGGTTTAGCAGATTCAGTAGTTCTTAATAATAAATTCTCTGGTTAGAGAATTGGGGAGACGAATGGGTGGGAAGAGGAGGGGGGAGAAAGTAGGGGAAAGAGACCTGGGCGGAGCCGGTTACTCCAAGTTAAGCGCTATATGTGATGTAACAGTACCTTCAACTTGTGAAAAGCAGTTTAATTAATTTAATTATTGAGCACTCTGCGGTCGAGTGCTCAATAACTCACAAGTTACTGCAGGAAGCCTCCAGTCTTCTCCATGTAGGAGAGAGGAGACTGCATGTATGCTCATTACCATTGTAAATGACGGCCAGGTCTGTACGGACCCTTGGTTCATGGGTTTGCTGGCGGAGAAGTGGATGGAGTTCTGGCCACAGCCTGATGGCCAGCATGATACATTGTGTCGGCATGACACAGCCTCGTGACACACACACAGCACAATACAGTGTGTAGTCATGACGCAAGCTCCAGTCACGGAATATTACCTGCGGAATCCTTGACACCTGTGTAGTGGTCAGTGCTCATGGGTTCGGCAGCTTCTTCCAGCCTTCGCATCCCAGTGACACCCAGCTTCACAGGTAACAAGTTCTAGTCAATACCAGGAAGCGCTAAGCCATTATGACTACGTTACACCTTAAAGAGACAATGAGCTGGGATATGGGGGACATAGTGGGACGGTGTCCCACCCCCATATCTTTCCTGTCCCAGCTTCAAGAGTCATATCTCTGCAACCTGAACGTTCTCTGATGTTCAGGGAACATTTTGACATATATGACGGTATGGAACGTTATCGTGTTAGCAGTCAATTTGCCGTTTTAGTTTGGTTATACAAGTGACTTACGCCCTTTTGGGTTACAAGATGGCGCCGAGGCGCTCAGTTTCCCGCCAGACGAGCGTGACGCCTGGCGGCTGTTGATTGGCCAGGTAGGGTCACGTGACATCATTGACCAATGAGGAGGAGCCCTCGGGCGGTGTGACGTCACGAGGCGAAGGGCTCCGGGCGGCAGGCGCCCCGGTGGGCTCAGTACGTCACGGCCCATCGTAGTGTGTGGCCGCGCTCGAGTGAGCTCCCAATCTAGAGGCTAGGAAGCCCCAACCAGTGGACCCAAGCAGCCGCATTGATACTGCAAACATCGAGGGAGGTCACCGGACTCCCGTAGAGTGCATGGGAGCAAGACTTGGCCGACGTTAGAGCGCCGAGAGCTCCATTACTGATTGTCTGTGTCAGAGGCGAACGTTGCGCTGGGACGCCCAGCGCAACGTTCAAACGTATCGGGCGAGCTGTTGTTCCCAGGGTCAAGTCCACTGGCAGACCGAGGAGGGGACACTGAACCAGACTGCAAGTTGTCTACAGTGCCAGTGTGGGAGGAAGAAGGCGACGTGCTCAGGGATCGGTCCCCAGTACCTCGAGAGGAGGAGGACCTGACCTGCAGAGTGTGAGAATGGCGAGGACGCGCATCTACAAGTCGACTGAGGACCTTGTGTGTAGGACCTTGATCAACGCGGGACCAAACGCCAGTACCGGGGACTTCAGCAACCCTCGTCAGAGGATACGTCGACTTGTAGCAGAAAGAGTTAAGGTAGATAATTTTCCCCCCATTTCCCCTTTGGTCTAGGTGAGCTAGATCTTTCATATCGTGAACATTGTCTCTATTAATACCAGTGTGGTAGAGAGTTAGGCTAGAAGCCAGGTTGCTCATGTAGGCATGAGTTGATGTATAAATATATATGAGGGAGCAGTGACTTTTGGGCAGCTGGAGGAAGTGGGTGGATGCAAGAGGCCAGGAGCGAGCTCTTGAAGCGTCCAGCTGATTGTGTCGTCAGAGGCGGGAGAGGAGTGTTGCCGCCGTCTGACAGTTCCACGTGTATTAATCACCATGCTGACCCAGTGGAGATTTCTTCTGTAAACTTACTAATTTTAACACTGTTTAAGCGAGACTCCATTCTCTAGGCCTATTTGAGTAGACCATATATATATATATATATATATATATATATATATATATATATGTCGTACCTAGTAGCCAGAACGCACTTCTCAGCCTACTATGCAAGGCCCAATTTGCCTAATAAGCCAAGTTTTCATGAATTATTTGTTTTTCGACTACCTAACCTACCTAACCTAACCTAACTTTTTCGGCTACCTAACCTAATCTAACCTATAAAGATAGGTTAGGTTAGGTAGGGTTGGTTAGGTTCGGTCATATATCTACGTTAATTTTAACTCCAATAAAATAAAATTGACCTCATACATAATGAAATGGGTAGCTTTATCATTTCTTAAGAAAAAAATTAGAGAAAATATATAAATTAAGGAAAACTTGGCTTATTAGGCAAATCGGGCCTTGCATAGTAGGCCGAGAAGTGCGTTCTGGCAACTAGGTACGACATATATATATATATATATATATATATATATATATATATATATTATATATATATATATAATATTAAATAATCCAAAACTCCAAAAACTCATTTTCGTAATTTCAAGGTGAAGTAATTTCACCTTGAAATTGCGAAAATGAGTTTTGGAGAACTCCTATTTCAGCTAAGCCCTGATGCTAAGAAAATAGTTAGAGATAGAAGCCCTAAATCAGAAGATAGTAAATACAGAATATGCGGTCATATTCAATGAGACATATATATGTATCGCACTGCACTGCATCTGATATTGAATCCTTGGCTTGAGATAACAAATAAAACCACTGAGAAGTGTTACTGGGACACGAATATAAACACCCAGCTGGGGACCTTGATAGTGAGTGCCCAGTGTCACGGCGGGCAGAGTCAACCGAGAGACAGGTGAGGTTGGTCTTCCCCACTCGCCAGGGGTCCAATTCAAGGCCAGCCCTTGGTACACTGGGGGCCCCAGGGTGAGCAGTGGCGCCCAGGCACAGAGGGGACGAAGACCCGCGGGAATAACCCAAACTACATAGGTTAGAAAGGGGTGAAACGGTGACAGTAGCAAGACACCCAATCACTTGGACCTTCGGGGATCGAACGCCATACCTGCAGGAAACGAATTAGTCAACCAAGATGTAACTTTCATGAGTTTTAAGAGACGGTGTTCTCGGAGTTAACTAGCTGAAGAAGGGGCAGCCAGAGGCACAAGAGGTATTGACCAGTCACTGGTCATCACTCTGAGTCTTACCACTGATCACCGGATCTTAATTGGGCCACAAGTTGAGGACATTTACTTTCGTTTTCCAAGTGATAATATGATCGTCTGAAGAGTTTTATGAAACAATAATTACTTTGTAAAGTAGACTAATCACAGTATATAACGAACTTGAAAAAAAGTTTCTAAAGTAAGCTCGTGTATGGAATATGATAGCTTGCATATATCATATATGGGGGATTTGTATATTGACCTGCGGCTGGAAGATCGAGAGCTTCTCTTCGCAGTTCACTTTAAGGGTATAATTCACTGATCATTGAGACTGCTGCTGGTGGTGGAGGTCACAGCCCGTAAGCTCGCTTTGTTTTTTCTCCCTCTGGACCTCTGCTGTTGACATTTTGCTCTGTGATTGTGTGTGACGCATCGCAGTTCCTCACTGAATCCTTGAGAGGATTTCGGGGCTTAGCGTTCCCGCGGCCCAGTCGTCGACCAGGCCTCCTCGTTGCTGGACTGGTCAACCAGGCTGTTGGACAGTTCATGAATGTTGGCAAGAGGTGAGGGACTCTCAGTGTTTACACTACGACCGGCGTAGTAAGTCCATCTCTCTCGCGCGCGCACTCACCTTACTGAAGTTGTGTTTCAGACACTGATATTGTAGTTACTAGAGGCGAGTTAACTCTGTCTGAGGGGCACCATCACCCGCGGGTGGGGCACCATCACCCGCGGGTGGGGCACCATCACCCGCGGGTGGGGCACCATCACCCGCGGGTGGGGCACCATCACCCGCGGGTGGGGCACCACCACCACCACCCCCGGGGTGGGGCACCACCACCACCACCACCCCCGGGGCGGGGCACCACCACCACCCCCGGGGCGGGGCACCACCACCACCACCACCCCCGGGCGGGGCACCACCACCACCCCCGGGGCGGGGCACCACCACCCCCGGGGTGGGGCACCACCACCACCACCCCTGGGGTGGGGCACCTCCACCACCACCCCCGGGGCGGGGCACCACCACCCCCGGGGCGGGGCACCACCACCCCCGGGGCGGGGCACCACCACCCCCGGGGCGGGGCACCACCACCCCCGGGGCGGGGCACCACCACCACCACCCCCGGGGCGGGGCACCACCACCACCACCACCACCACCACCACCACCACCACCACCACCCCCCCCCCGGGCGGGGCACCACCACCCCCGGGGTGGGGCACCACCACCACCACCCCCGGGGTGGGGCACCTCCACCACCACCCCCGGGGTGGGGCACCTCCACCACCACCCCCGGGGTGGGGCACCTCCACCACCACCCCGGGGCGGGGCACCACCACCCCCGGGGTGGGGCACCACCACCACCACCACCCCCGGGGCGGGGCACCACCACCACCACCACCCCCGGGGCGGGGCACCACCACCACCACCACCCCCGGGGCGGGGCACCACCACCACCACCACCCCCGGGGCGGGGCACCACCACCACCACCACCACCCCCGGGGCGGGGCACCACCACCACCACCACCCCCGGGGCGGGGCACCACCACCACCCCCGGGGCGGGGCACCACCACCACCCCCGGGGCGGGGCACCACCACCACCCCCGGGGCGGGGCACCACCACCACCACCACCCCCGGGGCGGGGCACCACCACCACCCCCGGGGCGGGGCACCACCACCACCACCACCACCCCCGGGGCGGGGCACCACCACCCCCGGGGCGGGGCACCACCACCACCACCACCACCACCCCCGGGGCGGGGCACCACCACCACCACCACCACCCCCGGGGCGGGGCACCACCACCACCACCACCACCCCCGGGGCGGGGCACCACCACCACCACCACCACCCCCGGGGCGGGGCACCACCACCACCACCACCACCCCCGGGGCGGGGCACCACCACCACCACCACCACCCCCGGGGCGGGGCACCACCACCACCACCACCACCCCCGGGGCGGGGCACCACCACCACCACCACCACCCCCGGGGCGGGGCACCACCACCACCACCACCACCCCCGGGGCGGGGCACCACCACCACCACCACCACCCCCGGGGCGGGGCACCACCAGTAAGCCCGCCTCATCAACGCCCATAAAAGCAGCAATCTTCTCTCGTGTGACGCCCAGCGACTCTCTTGGCCGGAGTATTGATCACGTTATAAATTACCAAGATGTGTGAATATTTGTGTGCGCGCGTGTGTGCGTATTCACCTATTTGTATTCACCTAGTTGTGCTTGCGGGAGTTCAGCTCTACTCTTTCGGCCCACCTCTCAACTGTCAATCAACTGTTACTAACAACTATTTTTTCACACACACACACTTGAGGAGGACTGCTTGAGGCTGTGTACACTCACCTATTTGTGCTTGCGGGGGTTGAGCTTTGGCTGTTTGGTCCCGCCTCTCAACTGTCAATCAACTGGTGTACAGATTCCTGAGCCTACTGGGCTCTATCATATCTACATTTAAAACTGTGTATGGAGTCAGCCTCCACCACATCACTTCCTAATGCATTCCATCCGTTAACTACTCTGACACTGAAAAAGTTCCTTCTAACGTCTCTGTGGCTCATGTGGGTACTCAGTTTCCACCTGTGTCCCCTTGTTCGCGTCCCACCAGTGTTGAATAGTTCATCCTTGTTTACCCGGTCGATTCCTCTGAGGATTTTGTAGGTTGTGATCATGTCTCCCCTTACTCTTCTGTCTTCCAGTGTCGTAAGGTGCATTTCCCGCAGCCTTTCCTCGTAACTCATGCCTCTTAGTTCTGGGACTAGTCTAGTGGCATACCTTTGGACTTTTTCCAGCTTCGTCTTGTGCTCGACAAGGTACGGGCTCCATGCTGGGGCCGCATACTCCAGGATTGGTCTTACATATGTGGTGTACAAGATTCGGAATGATTCCTTACACAGGTTCCTGAACGCTGTTCTGATGTTAGCCAGCCTCGCAAATGCCGCAAACGTTATTCTTTTTATGTGGGCTTCAGGAGACAGGTTTGGTGTGATATCAACTCCTAGATCTTTCTCTCTGTTCCTTTCATTAAGTACTTTACCTCCTATTCTGTATCCTGTGTCTGGCCTCCTATTTCCACTGCCTAGTTTCATTACTTTGCATTTACTCGGGTTGAACTTCAACAGCCATTTGTTGGACCATTCACTCAGTCTGTCTAGGTCATCTTGTAGCCTCCTACTATCGTCCTCAGTTTCAATCCTCCTCATAATTTTTGCATCATCGGCAAACATTGAGAGAAACGATTCTATACCCTCTGGGAGATCATTTACATATATCAGAAACAGTATAGGTCCAAGGACTGACCCCTGCGGGACTCCACTCGTAACGTCTCGCCAATCTGAGACCTCACCCCTCACACTGACTCGTTGTCGCCTGTTGCTTAGGTACTCCTGTATCCAACGGAGTATCTTACCTTTCACTCCAGCCTGCATCTCCAGCTTTTTCACTAGCCTCCTGTGTGGCACTGTATCAAAGGCTTTCTGACAATCCAAAAATATGCAGTCTGCCCATCCTTCTCTTTCTTGCCTTATTTTTGTTGCCTGGTCGTAGAATTCAAGTAACCCTGTGAGGCAGGACCTGCCATCCCTGAATCCATGTTGATCCTGTGTTACAAAGTTCTTTCGCTCCAGGTGCTCCACTAGCTTTCTTCGCACAATCTTCTCCATCAGCTTGCATGGTATGCTGGTTAGGGACACTGGTCTGTAATTCAGTGCCTCCTGTCTATCCCCTTTCTTGTATTTTGGGACTACGTTAGCTGCTTTCCAAATTTCTGGCAGTTCCCCTGTTGCCAGTGATTTGTTATACACTATGGAGAGTGGGAGGCATAGTTCTTCTGCTTCTTCCTTTAGTATCCAAGGGGAGATTCCATCTGGGCCTATAGCCTTTGTCACATCCAACTCTAGTAAACACTTCCTTACTTCCCCGCTGGTAATCTCAAACTCTTTCAGTGGTTCCTGGTTAGCTATTCCCTCTCTTATCTCTGGGATTTCTCCTTGCTCTAAGGTGAAGACCTCTTGGCACTTCTTATTCAGTTCCTCACACACTTCCTTGTCGTTTGTAGTGAATCCTTCTGCCCCTATCCTTAATTTCATAACCTGTTCCTTTACTGTTGTTTTTCTCCTGATGTGGCTATGCAGCAATTTAGGCTGAGTCTTTGCCTTGCTTGCGATGTCATTTTCGTATTGTCTTTCTGCCTCTCTTCTCATCCTGACATATTCATTCCTGGCATTCTGGTATCTTTCTCTGCTCTCCAGTGTCCTGTTATTCCTATAGTTTCTCCATGCCCTTTTACTTTGCTGCTTAGCTAGCCTACATCTCTGATTAAACCATGGGTTTCTCACCTTCATTTCACTGTTTTCCTTTTGGGCTGGGACAAACTTGTTTGCTGCGTCCTTGCATTTTTGCGTGATGTAGTTTATCATATCTTGGGCCGTCTTTTCCCTGAGCTCTGTTTCCCATGCTATATCTGTTAGGAATTTTCTCATCTCATATTTTCCCTTTCGGTATGCTAACCTTTTGGTTTCGGTATCCCTCCTCGAGTTCAATAACCCTTCTTCAATCAGGTACTCAAACACCAATTCACTGTGGTCGCTCATTCCTACTGGGGCCTCAAAACCGATTTCTCTTATGTCAGAGTCGTTCAGGGTGAAGACCAGGTCGAGTCTCGCTGGTTCGTCATTTCCTCTCATCCTTGTGGGTTCTCAGTAGTTTGGCTCTCCACGTATCCTCGCCTCCATGCGTTTCCTTGTTCTCCCAATCAATCCTTCCGTGATTGAAGTCGCCCATGATGAGCAGGAGGGATCTATTTCTACAGGCAGCAGAGGCTGCCCTCTCAGTTATAGTGTTAACTGCCATGTTGTTGTTTTCGTACTCTTGACTGGGTCTTCTGTCATTTGGTGGAGGGTTATATATTACTGCTACTACTATCCTTGGTCCTCCCATTGTCATGGTGCCTGCTATGTAGTCTCTGAAACCCTCACAGCCCGGGATATCCATCTCCTTAAAATTCCATTCCTTTCTCATGAGTAGGGCCACTCCTCCTCCTCCCCTACCTTCCCTCTCTTTCCTTATTACTGTGTACTCCTGGGGAAACACGGCATTCGTTATGATTCCAGAGAGTTTTGTTTCAGTGAGTCCGATTACATCTGGGTTCACTTCTTGTACTCTTTCCCTTAGTTCACTTGCCTTGCTTGTGATCCCATCTATGTTCGAGTACATTGCCCTGAAACTGACTCTCTTCTGCTTCTCCTCTGGGGGGGACCTGTGGGGTCTGGGGTGAGCGGGAGCTGGGAGGATCTGGTACAGGGAGACTGGTGGAAGTGGAAGGGCTTGGGGGTGGGAGGGAGGGGGAGGGTAGGGGGAGTGGGTGAGAGGGGGAGGGTTGGAGGGGGTGAAAGGGGAAGGGTTGTGTGTGTATTCACCTAGTTGTTTGCGGGGGTTGAGCTTTGCTCTTTCGGCCCGCCTCTCAACTGTCAATCAACTGTTTACTAACTACTATTTTTTTTTCCTCCACACCACACACACACACACACACACCAGGAAGCAGCCCGTGACAGCTGACTAGCTCCAAGGTACCTATTTACTGCTAGATAACAGGGGCATTCAGGGTGAAAGAAACTTTGCCCATTTGTTTCTGCCTGGTGCGGGAATCGAACCCGCCCCACAGAATTAAGTCCTGCGCGCTATCCACCAGGCTACCAGGCCCCCTACCAGGTGTGTGTGTGTAGGAGGGTGTGACCGAGGGGTGACGTGGATGATATAGATGTACCGTGAGGCCCGGTACACGTACCTGTGATCTTCTGTGGCTCTTCCATTACGGGCTACTCATGCCCGTGCCACCTCTTGGGTGGCTTAATCTACATATATCAATCAATCTGTGGCTCTTCTACTCTCCCCCACCACGGCTCTCAACTGTGTCAGTGAGGACCATACCAAACTTCTTGGCACTCTACTGCAGTAAGGCCCTCCCGCCCTGTGGTATTAACTGAATATAACGTTAAATTGGTTCCCTGCTGTTTGCATGAAGCGCTGTTATTGGTTATTTTACTGTTGCATGTTCGTGTTGTAGTCAGATATTGCATGCTGGTTTGTGTTTTATTACTGATGAAAGGCAATGACTGAGCGCTCACAAAGTAGTGTGTTGAGCTCCTGTCGCGAGCCCAGCGGCTCATATTGCTGTTTAAACACTGCCCAGTTTTCATTACAGTTAATGGTGCGGTTTTATTTTCTTGCGGTCTCTCTTTATTGGCTGTGGCCCCGCTTGAACCCGCACCTCTTGGCTGTGGCCCCGCTTGCACCCGCACCTCTTGGCTGTGGCCCCGCTTGCACCCGCACCTCTTGGAACACTTCTTTAACATGGTGAACCAAACTTTAGCAACATTATATATATTTGTTTTCTAGTTATGGTATCGTGTCTCCATTATTTAATTACTCCTTGAGAACGGTATTTATAGTGTGGTACAGAAGCGTCTTATTCACAACCCTTTAGGACCTAGAGTCTAGGTTGTGGTAGCTCCTGTTGTTCAGCTGCTGCCTCACACCCCTATCTTGAGGTTATCTTGAGGTTATCTTGAGGTTATCTTGAGGTTATCTTGAGGTTATCTTGAGGTTATCTTGAGGTTATCTTGAGGTTATCTTGAGGTTATCTTGAGGTTATCTTGAGGTTATCTTGAGATGATTTCTTGAGATGATTTCTTGAGATGATTTCTTGAGATGATTTCTTGAGATGATTTCTTGAGATGATTTCTTGAGATGATTTCTTGAGGTTATCTTGAGGTTATCTTGAGATGATTTCTTGAGGTTATCTTGAGATGATTTCTTGAGGTTATCTTGAGGTTATCTTGAGGTTATCTTGATTTCGGGGCTTAGCGTCTTCGACCAGGCCTTCTCTTTTTTGTTACACACACCCCCAGGAAGCAGCCCGTAGCAGCTGTCTAATTCCCAGGTACCTACTTACTGCTAGGTGAAAAGCAACAGGGTGAAAGAAACATTTTGCCCATTTGTCTCCGCCTCCACCGGAGATCGAACCCGAAACCTCAGGACTACGAATCCGAAGCTGTCCACTGACCTTTATTAGGTCAGTTGATGAGACACATCCGCTACAGGGCATTGTTCTCTGGGGCTACTTACCCTACTGTGTTCTCTTATATATATTTATATATTTGTTAAACTGCTTACTCCTTTGTCTTCTCTAAACTCATTTTCCTCCTCTTCCATTCCTTCTCACTTCTTTCTTTCGCCCTACCTCCTTTCCTTCGCTCCCTTTCCTTCCTGCCGGTAATACGAGATTAGGACACCTCGGCTTCTGACTGCTGACTCTTACACGCTGCCCTGTGGCTTTATGGTGTTCTGGGGTTGTACTCTGCCTCTGGGGCCTTGCCGTAATCGTCACATCTCGGGATGTGTGCGGAGAGAAGAGAGAGCACCACCGCATCCTGTCTAATGAGGTTATCTTGAGATAATTTCGGGGCTTAGCGTCCCCGCGGCCCGGTCCTCAACCAGGCCTCCTTTTTATTACACATCCACAGGAAGCAGCCCGTAGCAGCTGTCTAACTCCCAGGTACCTATTTACTGCTAGGTTCCTCAATTTGCAATTCTGTTCTCTAAGGTGTCGCTTGATATAGAGAACATTTCTGTTCTTGGGTTACAATATTTTGGGGATTTTAAGTGTTAATTTTACTTAGTTTTTTAGTAGCTTAATGTACATTTATATTATTTATATGGCAACACTGTTGGTTAATGAGACAGAGCGAGATAGAGTAGCTCCTGGTTATTAGTAGACTATTTATACCTTCTAGACTATAAGTTTCTTATAACCGGAACGTCCTATATCTAGTGTACTGGTAACCTCGTGTTAGTCTGCAACGACAACTTTATATAAAATGTATTATAATTTTATGATGATGCAAATCTGCGCGCATAAATAATTCTGTATGAGGACCTTAAACATAATACAGGGTACAAAATACAATCAAATGTGTCCATAGTAGGAAAGCAACATGTAAAGGATTTGGGAATAATGATGTCTGACGACCTAACGTTTAGGGAGCATAACCAAGCAAATATTGCGTCAGCCAGAAAAATGATAGGATGGATTACGAGAACTTTCAAATCCAGGGATCCCATCACAATGGTTGTACTCTTCAAGTCACTTGTGTTGTCCCGTCTTGAGTACTGCTCAGTACTCACTTCCCCCTTCAGAGCAGGAGAGATTGCTGAAATAGAGGGAATACAGAGAACATATACGGCACGCATAGACGGGATAAAACACCTAAATTATAGCTCTCCAAAATGTACTCGCTAAAAAGGAGACGAGAGAGATATCAAATAATATACACGTGGAAAATACTGGAGGGCCAGGTCCCAAATCTACACAGTAAAATAACAACATACTGGAGTGAACGATATGGAAGAAAATGCAGAATAGAACCAGTGAAGAGCAGAGGTGCCATAGGCACAATCAGAGAACACTGTATAAACATCAGAGGTCCGCGGTTGTTCAACATCCTCCCAGCGAGCATAAGAAATATTGCCGGAACAACCGTGGACATCTTCAAGAGAAAATTAGATAGTTTTCTCCAAGGAGTGTTGGAGCAACTGGGCTGTGGTGGGTATGTGGGCCTGCGGGCCGCTCCAAGCAACAGCCTGGTGGACCAAACTCTCACAAGTCAAGCCTGGCCTCGGGCCGGGCTTGGGGAATAGAACAACTCCCAGAACCCCATCAAGCAGGTATGGCCAGTGTTGCAGGTGTGGGGAGACTAGCCCTGCAGGTATGAAGTGTTGCAGGTCTGGGGGGACTAGCCCTGCAGGTATGAACAGTGTTCAGGTGTGGAAGGACTAGCCCTGCAGGTATGAACAGTGTTGCAGGTCTGGGGGGACTAGCCCTGCAGGTATGAACAGTGTTCAGGTGTGGGAGGACTAGCCCTGCAGGTATGAACAGTGTTGCAGGTCTGGGGGACTAGCCCTGCAGGTATGAACAGTGTTCAGGTGTGGGAGGACTAGCCCTGCAGGTATGAACAGTGTTGCAGATCTGGGGAGACTAGCCCTGCAGGTATGAATAGTGTTCAGGTGTGGGAGGACTAGCCCTGCAGGTATGGGCAGTGTTGCAGGTGTGGGAGGACTAGCCCTGCAGGTATGGGCAGTGTTGCAGGTGTGGGGAGGACTAGCCCTGCAGGTATGGGCAGTGTTGCAGGTGTGGGGATGAGCTCCGCGAGCGTGACAAAGCGTGTTATATTGGTATAAATGTTGCAAGGAGAGACACGGCCGCGTGTCGTGCATGGCGATGATGATAAATGGTCGTGCAATTTCAGCTGCAGGAAACAATTGCACTTCTTATGAATAATGACACAAAATATATCCTAATGGTTATGTGGAAAGGTTGGATATAATTCCTAAAATATATTCCAGTATACGGTCTACATTGAGGGACTTGTCGGCATCTCTCTTATTTGTGGGAAAAGCGTTTTTCTGTTCTTTTTGTGATCTTGCATTGTATTTAGACCCAACCCTCTGGTCGGTGGAGCTATGATCCCCTCGCTTCTTGCATACCTGGACCATACCTGGAGAGGGTCTCGGGAGTTCTTCTATTCCCTAGAGCCCGGCTCTACTTCAAGGTCTGCGTTCGATCCACCGATGATCCTTAAGAGTACTGTTGTCATGTGGGATGAGTGCTTCCATCTGCTCATGAGACCTGACGGCTGAGTGGATAGCGCTCGGGATTCGTAGTTATAAGATTCCGGATTCGATCCCCGGCGGAGGTGGAAGCCCAGTGGACAGAATTTTTCACCCTGATGCCCTTGTTCACTTATCAGTAAATAGGTACTTGGTAGTTAGACAGCAGCTACGGGCTGCTTCCTGGGGGTGTGTAACAAAAAGGAAGCCTGGTCTAGGACCGGGCCGCGGGGACGCTAAGCCCCGAAATCATCCCAAGATAACCTCAAGAATCCTGACCGTTACCTTCACGAGGATTGACTTGGCACCTTTGCTATAGAGCGCTGCGCCATAGCCGTATCTGCGCTCTTTCATTTGAAAAAGAAATTCTTTAACTAATTTTCTCCCGTTCTTTTCAATCATTTTTGAAACGGTAGAGAGTTGTAAAGGTCTGGATCCCCTCATCTTTGTGAGTTGTGGCCACGTGAGCTCAGGAATGAGGCTAATTGAATGTCTTTGGACCGTATTTTAATTTAATTTGTGTGGTGGTGGAGGTATGTATTTTGGGGCGTCTTGTTCCAATATGGGTCTGGTGGAGGTTGAATATAGTCTTCGAAAAGCTCCTTTGTACTACTGTTAGTACGTCCCAACAGAGACGTACGGCGCCTGACAGCTGCTGGACAGCGCTTCGGATTCGTAGTCCTGAGGTTCCGGGTTCGATCCCCCGGTGGAGGCGGAGATAAATGGGCAAATTTTTATTTCATCCTCATGCCCCAGTCAACTAGCAGTAAATAGGTACCTGGGAGTTAGACAGCTGCTACGGGCTGCTTCCTGGGGGGGGGGTGTAACAAAAAGGAGGCCTTGTCGATGACCGGGCCGCGGGAACGCTAAGCCCCGAAATCATCTAAAGATACCCTCAAACTTCTACAACTAGGTCCTTTAGGTCATGCCATTTACTCAGTAACCTTGTGCTAAAAGAAAACTTCCTAACACCACATCAGAGTCTCTCGCTTCCGTCCGTGTCCCCTTGTTCTCTTGTTATTCATTGTAAATATTTCCCCCGTTTCCTCCTTGTCAATTCCTCTAAGTATTTTATACGTCTGTATCATGTCCCCCCCCCTCTCTATCCTTCTTTCTAACGTCGTCAGGTTTAGCTCCTTCAGTCTATCTTCGTACCTCAACCCTCGCAGCTCTGGGACGAGTCTCGTTGCAAACTTCTGCACCTTTTCGAGCTGCCTTCTGTGTTTAAGATGGGAGCTCCACGTTGGGGCGGCGTACTCTAAGACTGGCCTCACACAGGCGGTATACAGTGATCTAAAAGTGTATACAGTGACCTCCTTATTCAAGTTTCTGAAGGATGTTATGACTTTTGCCAGAGTAGAATATGCGGCTGACGTTACTCTGTTTATATGAGCTTGGAGTTATGTTTGGTGTGGTGTCCACTCCCAGCTCATTTTGCTTAGTCGTTATAAGGAGGTATTCCCGTCATCGTGTATTGACTTTTCGGTCTCATGGCTCCTGTCCCCATTTCCATCACCTTCTTGAGGTTATCTTGAGATGATTTCGGGGCTTTAGTGTCCCCGCGGCCCGGTCCTCGACCAGGCCTCCAACCCCAGGAAGCAGCCCGTGACAGCTGACTAACACCCAGGTACCTATTTTACTGCTAGGTAACAGGGGCACAGGGTGAAAGAAACTGCCCATTGTTTCTCGCCGGCGCCCGGGATCGAACCCGGGACCATAGGATCACAAGTCCAGCCTACTGTCCGCTCGGCCGACCGGCTCCCTCCCTTGCATTTATTAGTGTTGAACTCTAGCAGCCATTTCTCGAACCATCTCTGCAACGTGTTCAAGTCATCCTGTAGAATCTTACAATCCTCATCCGTCTCAACCCTCATTAGTTTTGCATCATCTGCAAACACTGACGTAAAAGACTCTTACTCCTGCAGTCAAGTCCTTTACATAAATGAGGAATAGTATGGGTCCCAGCACAGAGCCTTGAGGGACCCAGCTTTGTGTGTGTGTACTCACCTAGTTGTGCTTGCGGGGGCTGAGCTCTGGCTCTTTGGTCCCGCCTCTCAACTGTCAATCAACTGATGTACAGGTTCCTGAGCCTACTGGGCTCTATCATATCTACATTTGAAACTGTGTATGGGGTCAGCCTCCACATCAGTGCCTAATGCATTCCATCTGTTAACTTCTTTGACACTGAAAAAGTTCTTTCTAACGTCCCTGTGGCTCATTTGGGTACTCAGTCTCCACCTGTGTTCCCTTGTTCGCGTACCACCCGTGTTTAAAAAGTTTATCCTTATCTACCCTGTCAATTCCTCTTGAGAATTTTGTAGGTAGTGATCATGTCTCCCCCTTACTCTTCTGTCTTTCAGTGTCGTGAGGTGCATCTCACGCAGCCTTTCCTCGTACCTCTGTGTATTCACCTATTTGTTCTTACGGGGTTGAGCTTTGCTCTTTCGGCCCGCCTCTCAACTGTCAATCAACTGTTACTAACTACTTTTTTTCACACCATACACACTCCAGGAAGCAGCCCGTGATAGCTGACTAACTCCCAGGTACCTATTTACTGCTAGGTAACAGTGGCGAAACAGA
>NC_091175.1:27981628-28039128 GCF_040958095.1 Procambarus clarkii
CCCTCTCTCCCCCCTTCTCTCCCCCCCTCTCTCCCCCCCTCTCTCCCCCCCTCTCTCCCCCCCTCTCTCTCTCCCCCTCTCTCTCTCCCCCTCTCTCTCTCCCCCTCTCTCTCTCCCCCTCTCTCTCTCCCCCTCTCTCTCTCCCCCTCTCTCTCTCCCCCTCTCTCTCTCCCCCTCTCTCTCTCCCCCTCTCTCTCTCCCCCTCTCTCTCTCCCCCTCTCTCTCTCCCCCTCTCTCTCTCCCCCTCTCTCTCTCCCCCTCTCTCTCTCCCCCTCTCTCTCTCCCCCTCTCTCTCTCCCCCTCTCTCTCCCCCTCTCTCTCCCCCTCTCTCTCCCCCCCTCTCTCTCCCCCCCTCTCTCTCCCCCCTCTCTCTCCCCCCCTCTCTCTCTCTCTCTCTCTCTCTCTCTCTCTCTCTCTCTCTCTCTCTCTCTCTCCCTCCCCCCTCCCTCTCCCTCCCCCCTCCCTCTCCCTCTCCCTCCCCCCTCCCTCTCCCTCCCCCCTCCCTCTCCCTCCCCCCTCCCTCCACCTCTCCCCCCCCCCCGGGCACCCACAATGGTGCCGCTGCCTGTGGTTGGTGCCTGGCTCTGGTCCCTGGGCAGGTGAGCGGGAGGGGTGACGGGCCGGCGTCAATAAACCCGACACCTGGCCATAACCGCGGGCAGCGCCCCGGGTCCCCGCACCAACTTGCCCCATAAACCCTGGAGATGTGCTCTCCCTAAGGCAAGGTTACGTAGCCACCGAGGTCGTCTTGCTCCTGGTACGAGGACGAGGAGGAAGCAGCGTGTCTTAAGTGTGTACGCGGCAGCCGGCGTTGTATCGTAGCGTCTTGAGAGTTTAGTGAAGGCTGCCGCAGTAGTGATGCACGTGTCTACGTCGCAGATCTCGGTAAAGGAAGTACGAGGCTGTGAAGAGCGCAACACTTAAGTTTCGGTGCTGGTAAGCAGGTACGAGTTCTCAAGATTGATTGATTGATGAAGGTTAAGCGTCCTAAGGCGTTGCCACGGGCATGAGTAATCCATAAAGGAAGTTCTTAAGGATGATGATTATGTTTTAAATTCAGCTACTCGGAACAAAAAGTTCCAAGTAGCACGGGCTATGGTGAGCCCGTAGTTGACTTACCCATGGACTTACCAGTGCCGCCCCAAGAGGTGGCACGGGCATTAATAGCCCGTAAGATGAGAGGAAGTTGTTATTGTTATAGATTTAGCTACTCAGAACGAAATGTCCATGTAGCACGGGCTATGGTGAGCCCGTGGTGAAGCAGGCTGCTTCCCACCTTGTATAGGAGGGATGGAGGTACGGTGCCACTGTCTTAAGGTGGTGGTTTGAATTGGTGTGCGAGTTAACAGTTTGTAAGGGATCATGAGCTTCTAGGGACCTGGCAGCTGAGTGGACAGCGCTTCGGATTCGTAGTCCTAAGGTTCCGGGTTCGATTTTGGGTGGAGGCGGAGACAATGTCCAAAATCTTCCTTTCACCCTGATGCCCCTGTTGCCTAGCAGTAAATAGGTACCTGGGAGTTAGAGAGCCGCTACGGGCTGCTTCCTGAGGGTGTGTAACAAAAAGGAGGCCTGGTCGAGGACCGGGCCGCGGGGACGCTAAGCCCCGAAATTATCTCAAGATAACCTCAAGATGGTGGTGATGGTGGTGGTCATAAAATGCGCACAAAAGGGGACTTACTGGCAAAGTTGGGAGATGTATCTTTAATTTCCAAACGAACAAAACCCAAAGTGTAATAATGTAAAAGAACAAATGACTTCCGAAGCATACAAAGTTTGTTTCAAACATGTTCCTTCGCGGAAAGCCAGAAAGAGGACAAACGTTGAAAACGCAGAAATAACGGAGAAGACGAAGAGAAGAACCAAAAATAACGGGCAGCGGAACCAAAAATAAATGTAGATTTGTTCATTTGATACATCACGTTATTGTGATCTCTGTGTGTGAAGTGATCAACATATCAACAGTTGACAACATGCCCATGCACTCAGCCCCGGGTCCAGACTCATGGAATTCAATATTTATAAAGAAATGCAAAGTGCCAGTAGCACAGGCACTCAGTATAGTGTGGTGGAAGAGCTTGGACACGGGAGAGATACCCGATGCCCTGAAAGCAGCAAACATTGCCCCTCTACACAAGGGAGGGAGCAAAGCATTGGCAAAGAAATAAAGACCAGTTGCACTAACGTCCCACATAATATTTGTGTCCCACAGTATTTGAGAGAGTGATCAGGAGTCAGGTCACTAGTTTCATGGAGACCAATGACCTCCACAACCCAGGCCAACATGGATTTAGAGCGGGAAGATCATGCCTCTCACAGATACTTGACCATTACGACAAAATCACTGAGGCATTAGAAGAAAAACAGAATACAGATGTGGTATACACGGACTTCGCAAAGGCATTCGATAAATGTGACCATGGCGTGATAGCACACAAAATATGGGGCCAGATTCACGAAGCAGTTACGCAAGCACTTACGAACCTGACCATCTTTTCTCAATCTTTGGCGGCTTTGTTTACAATTATTAAACAGTTAATAAGCTCCGAAGCACCAGGAGGCTGTTTATTACAATAACACTTGATTGGGAAGTTTTCATGCTTGTAAACTGTTTAATAAATATAACCAAAGCCGTCAAAGATTGAGGAAAGATGTGCACGTTCGTAAGTGCTTGCGTAACCGCTTCGTGAATCTGGCCCATGGTCAATTGGAATAACACTTAAAGTAGGATGGTGCAAAAACCATGGACATCTTCCAGAGAAAACTGATTGTTTTCAAGAACTGCCGGACCAACCGGGCTGTGGAAGACATGTGGGCCTGCGGGCCGCTCCAAGCAACAGCCTGGTGGACCAAGCTCTCACAAGTCAAAATAGAGGAACTCCTAGAACCCCATCAAAGGTAAAGTAAGGTAGTGAACAAAATAAAATCTGGACCATCAACCGTGAAGAGCTCAGTCCCCCAGGGTACTGTGCTTGCTCCAGTACTTTTTCTCATCCTCATATTGGACATAGACAAGGACACAACCTATAGTACAGTATCATCCTTTGTAGATGACACTAGGATTTTTATGAGAGTAGACAACATAGAGGACACGGAAAACCTCCAAACTAATGTTAATAAATTCTTTTAAGGGAGACAGAAAATAACTTGTTATTAAAAGTTCTAGCATAATGCTACGGAAAAAAGATAAAAAAGGAAAACACAAAAACACGGTCAAATCCCATCATAGAAGGAGACAGCAATGTTGAGAACTGGGCGTAATCATGTGGGAAGATATAACCTGTAGAGAACACCATAAAGTAGCCGTCACGACTGCAAGAAAAATAACAGGTTGGATAATAACAACCTTCCACACAAGGGACTCCATCCCATTGATACATTTTAAGACATTAGTGATCTCCTAGAGTGGAATATTGTTGCACACTTAACAACCCCCCAATTCAAAACTGGAGAAATTACTGACCTCTAGAACGTGCAAAGTTAAAATGAACAAATCCCTGACCTGCAACAACCAGGACCAAAATGAACAAAAAGAACAAATTTGCAAATGTGTTTGCAAAGGTCATTTACCTCTGGAATCGACTTAATATAACGTCTAAATTTTGGGGGACCGACTAAAATGTTAAATCTGTATTCCCTAGAGTCAAACGAGAGAAATACATATTGACTTACAGGAGGGAAATCCTAGAGGCGACTGGTTCCAATCCTGTACATGGAAATAACTCCTTAGGAGACCAGCAGGCATATTGGTCGTTTGTCCCAATCTCCGTCGCGTGTGTCCCAGTCTCCGTCGCGTGTGTCCCAATCTCCGTCGCGGGTGTTCCAATCTCCGTCGTATGTGCCCCAATCTCCGTCGCGTGTGTCCCAGTCTCCGTCGCGTGTGTCCCAGTCTCCGTCGCGTGTGTCCCAGTCTCCGTCGCGTGTGTCCCAATCTCCGTCGCGTGTGCCCCAGTCTCCGTCGCGTGTGCCCCAGTCTCCGTCGCGTGTGCCCCAGTCTCCGTCGCGTGTGCCCCAGTCTCCGTCGCGTGTGCCCCAGTCTCCGTCGCGTGTGCCCCAGTCTCCGTCGCGTGTGCCCCAGTCTCCGTCGCGTGTGCCCCAGTCTCCGTCGCGTGTGTCCCAGTCTCCGTCGCGTGTGTCCCAGTCTCCGTCGCGTGTGTCCCAGTCTCCGTCGCGTGTGTCCCAGTCTCCGTCGCGTGTGTCCCAGTCTCCGTCGCGCGTGTCCCAGTCTCCGTCGCGCGTGTCCCAGTCTCCGTCGCGCGTGTCCCAGTCTCCGTCGCGCGTGTCCCAGTCTCCGTCGCGCGTGTCCCAGTCTCCGTCGCGCGTGTCCCAGTCTCCGTCGCGCGTGTCCCAGTCTCCGTCGCGCGTGTCCCAGTCTCCGTCGCGCGTGTCCCAGTCTCCGTCGCGCGTGTCCCAGTCTCCGTCGCGCGTGTCCCAGTCTCCGTCGCGCGTGTCCCAGTCTCCGTCGCGCGTGTCCCAGTCTCCGTCGCGCGTGTCCCAGTCTCCGTCGCGCGTGTCCCAGTCTCCGTCGCGCGTGTCCCAGTCTCCGTCGCGCGTGTCCCAGTCTCCGTCGCGCGTGTCCCAGTCTCCGTCGCGCGTGTCCCAGTCTCCGTCGCGCGTGTCCCAGTCTCCGTCGCGCGTGTCCCAGTCTCCGTCGCGCGTGTCCCAGTCTCCGTCGCGCGTGTCCCAGTCTCCGTCGCGCGTGTCCCAATCTCCGTCGCGGGTGTCCCAATCTCCGTCGCGGGTGTTCCAATCTCCGTCGCGTGTGCCCCAGTCTCCGTCGCGTGTGCCCCAGTCTCCGTCGCGTGTGTCCCAATCTCCGTCGCGCGTGTCCCAGTCTCCGTCGCGCGTGTCCCAGTCTCCGTCGCGCGTGTCCCAGTCTCCGTCGCGCGTGTTCCAATCTCCGTCGCGCGTGTCCCAATCTCCGTCGCGCGTGTCCCAATCTCCGTCGCGCGTGTCCCAATCTCCGTCGCGCGTGTCCCAATCTCCGTCGCGCGTGTCCCAATCTCCGTCGCGCGTGTTCCAATCTCCGTCGCGTGTCCCCCAATCTCCGTCGCGTGTGTTCCAATCTCCGTCGCGTGTGTTCCAATCCTCGTATAACAATCCCTGTCTCGTGACGGTGATGAGTCATGGAGGCACAAGGACGGGAGGGGGGGTCAGGATAAGGATTAGGGATGGGACGGGGGGAAGAAATAGTGTACAACCACTTGGCCGGTCGTGGATTGAACGCCGACCTGCATGACGCTCTACCGTCCACCCCAAGTAGTTGGGCATTGTTGGTGGGAACAAACTCCCAAAAGGGGAAATTAGAAAGGGAAAATAAGCAAAATTCGTGTTCAATGAGGCATCTCAACTCTGACTGATATTGAAACCGGAATTAAATTTGTCGACGTGACGTCTCGTGGCCTCTCGTGGGACCCAGTTCTTGAACCAGAAGAAGACAGAATTATCATATTTTTGAATAATCATGCGAGGAAAAGTTTTAAATGACTTTCCTCTACCACTGTAACATTACTCGAGCTTGACACAGTGTGTCGTCACACTGCTGACCACGATGATGCACTGGGGAGATCTTCCTTAGGCACTCTGAGCTGTGACTGTTGCGTCCTGCAGCTGCTGCTGGCTCTGGCTGTTGCGTCCTGCTGCTGCTGCTGGCTCTCTGGCTGTTGTGTCCTGCTGCTGCTGGCTCTGGCTGTTGCGTCCTGCTGCTGCTGCTGGCTCTGGCTGTTGCGTCCTGCTGCTGCTGCTGGCTCTGGCTGTTGCGTCCTGCTGCTGCTGCTGGCTCTGGCTGTTGCGTCCTGCTGCTGCTGCTGGCTCTGGCTGGTGCGTCCTGCTGCTGCTGCTGCCTCTGGCTGTTGTCCTGCTGCTGCTGCTGGCTCTGGCTGTTGCGTCCTGCTGCTGCTGCTGGCTCTGGCTGGTGCGTCCTGCTGCTGGCTCTGGCTGGTGCGTCCTGCTGCTGCTGCTGGCTCTGGCTGGTGCGTCCCGCTGCTGCTGCTGGCTCTGGCTGTTGTGTCCTGCTGCTGCTGGCTCTGGCTGTTGTGTCCTGCTGCTGCTGGCTCTGGCTGTTGCGTCCTGCTGCTGCTGCTGGCTCTGGCTGTTGCGTCCTGCTGCTGCTGCTGGCTCTGGCTGTTGTCCTGCTGCTGCTGGCTCTGGCTGTTGTGTCCTGCTGCTGCTGGCTCTGGCTGTTGTGTCCTGCTGCTTCTGCTGGCTCTCTGGCTGTTGTGTCCTGCTGCTGCTGGCTCTGGCTGTTGCGTCCTGCTGCTGCTGCTGGCTCTGGCTGTTGCGTCCTGCTGCTGCTGCTGGCTCTGGCTGTTGCGTCCTGCTGCTGCTGCTGGCTCTGGCTGTTGCGTCCTGCTGCTGCTGATGGCTCTGGCTGGTGCGTCCTGCTGCTGCTGCTGCCTCTGGCTGTTGTCCTGCTGCTGCTGCTGGCTCTGGCTGTTGCGTCCTGCTGCTGCTGCTGGCTCTGGCTGGTGCGTCCTGCTGCTGCTGCTGGCTCTGGCTGGTGCGTCCTGCTGCTGCTGCTGGCTCTGGCTGGTGCGTCCTGCTGCTGCTGCTGGCTCTGGCTGTTGTGTCCTGCTGCTGCTGGCTCTGGCTGTTGTGTCCTGCTGCTGCTGGCTCTGGCTGTTGCGTCCTGCTGCTGCTGCTGGCTCTGGCTGTTGCGTCCTGCTGCTGCTGCTGGCTCTGGCTGTTGTGTCCTGCTGCTGCTGGCTCTGGCTGTTGTGTCCTGCTGCTGCTGCTGGCTCTGGCTGTTGCGTCCTGCTGCTGCTGCTGGCTCTCTGGCTGTTGTGTCCAGCTGCTGCTGCTGGCTCTCTGGCTGTTGTGTCCTGCTGCTGCTGCTGGCTCTGGCTGTTGTGTCCTGCTGCTGCTGCTGGCTCTGGCTGTTGTGTCCTGCTGCTGATGCTGGCTCTGGCTGTTGTGTCCTGCTGCTGCTGCTGGCTCTCTGGCTGTTGCGTCCTGCTGCTGCTGGCTCTGGCTGTTGTGTCCTGCTGCTGCTGCTGGCTCTGGCTGTTGTGTCCTGCTGCTGCTGGCTCTGGCTGTTGTGTCCTGCTGCTGCTGCTGGCTCTGGCTGTTGTGTCCTGCTGCTGGCTCTGGCTGTTGTGTCCTGCTGCTGCTGCTGGCTCTGGCTGTTGTGTCCTGCTGCTGCTGCTGGCTCTGGCAGTTGCGTCCTGCTGCTGCTGCTGGTTCTGGCAGTTGCGTCCTGCTGCTGCTGCTGCTGGCTCTGGCTGTTGCGTCCTGCTGCTGCTGCTGGCTCTGGCTGTTGTGTCCTGCTGCTGCTGGCTCTCTGGCTGTTGTGTCCTGCTGCTGCTGCTGGTTCTCTGGCTGTTGTGTCCTGCTGCTGCTGCTGGTTCTCTGGCTGTTGTGTCCTGCTGCTGCTGCTGGCTCTGGCTGTTGTGTCCTGCTGCTGATGCTGGCTCTGGCTGTTGTGTCCTGCTGCTGATGCTGGCTCTGGCTGTTGCGTCCTGCTGCTGCTGCTGGCTCTGGCTGTTGTGTCCTGCTGCTGCTGCTTCTGCTGGCTCTGGCTGTTGTGTCCTGCTGCTGCTGCTGGCTCTGGCTGTTGTCCTGCTGCTGCTGGCTCTGGCTGTTGTCCTGCTGCTGCTGGCTCTGGCTGTTGTGTCCTGCTGCTGCTGCTGGCTCTTGCTGTTGTGTCCTGCTGCTGGCTCTGGCTGTTGTGTACTGCTGCTGGCTCTGGCTGTTGTGTCCTGCTGCTGATGCTGGCTCTGGCTGTTGCGTCCTGCTGCTGCTGCTGGCTCTGGCTGTTGTGTCCTGCTGCTGCTGCTGGCTCTGGCTGTTGTGTCCTGCTGCTGCTGCTGCTGGCTCTGGCTGTTGTGTCCTGCTGCTGCTGCTGCTGGCTCTGGCTGTTGCGTCCTGCTGCTGCTGCTGGCTCTGGCTGGTGCGTCCTGCTGCTGCTGCTGGCTCTGGCTGGTGCGTCCTGCTGCTGCTGCTGCTGCTGCTGGCTCTGGCTGTTGCGTCCTGCTGCTGGCTCTGGCTGGTGCGTCCTGCTGCTGCTGCTGGCTCTGGCTGGTGCGTCCTGCTGCTGCTGCTGGCTCTGGCTGGTGCGTCCTGCTGCTGCTGCTGGCTCTGGCTGTTGTGTCCTGCTGCTGCTGGCTCTGGCTGTTGTGTCCTGCTGCTGCTG
The DNA here is from genome assembly GCF_040958095.1 of Procambarus clarkii. Taxonomy (NCBI): domain Eukaryota; kingdom Metazoa; phylum Arthropoda; class Malacostraca; order Decapoda; family Cambaridae; genus Procambarus; species Procambarus clarkii. Next base: position 27,989,757 of record NC_091175.1, read on the forward strand.
GCTCTGGCTGTTGCGTCCTGCTGCTGCTGCTGGCTCTGGCTGTTGCGTCCTGCTGCTGCTGCTGGCTCTGGCTGTTGTGTCCTGCTGCTGCTGGCTCTGGCTGTTGTGTCCTGCTGCTGCTGGCTCTGGCTGTTGTGTCCTGCTGCTGCTGCTGGCTCTGGCTGTTGCGTCCTGCTGCTGCTGCTGGCTCTCTGGCTGTTGTGTCCAGCTGCTGCTGCTGGCTCTCTGGCTGTTGTGTCCTGCTGCTGCTGCTGGCTCTGGCTGTTGTGTCCTGCTGCTGCTGCTGGCTCTGGCTGTTGTGTCCTGCTGCTGATGCTGGCTCTGGCTGTTGTGTCCTGCTGCTGCTGCTGGCTCTCTGGCTGTTGCCTGCTGCTGCTGCTGCTGGCTCTGGCTGTTGCGTCCTGCTGCTGCTGGCTCTGGCTGTTGTCCTGCTGCTGCTGCTGGCTCTGGCTGTTGTGTCCTGCTGCTGCTGCTGCTGGCTCTGGCTGTTGTGTCCTGCTGCTGCTGCTGGCTCTGGCTGTTGTGTCCTGCTGCTGCTGGCTCTGGCTGTTGTGTCCTGCTGCTGCTGCTGGCTCTGGCTGTTGTGTCCTGCTGCTGCTGCTGGCTCTGGCTGTTGCGTCCTGCTGCTGCTGCTGGCTCTCTGGCTGTTGTGTCCAGCTGCTGCTGCTGGCTCTCTGGCTGTTGTGTCCTGCTGCTGCTGCTGGCTCTGGCTGTTGTGTCCTGCTGCTGCTGCTGGCTCTGGCTGTTGTGTCCTGCTGCTGATGCTGGCTCTGGCTGTTGTGTCCTGCTGCTGCTGCTGGCTCTCTGGCTGTTGCCTGCTGCTGCTGCTGCTGGCTCTGGCTGTTGCGTCCTGCTGCTGCTGGCTCTGGCTGTTGTGTCCTGCTGCTGCTGCTGGCTCTGGCTGTTGTGTCCTGCTGCTGCTGGCTCTGGCTGTTGTGTCCTGCTGCTGCTGCTGGCTCTGGCTGTTGTGTCCTGCTGCTGGCTCTGGCTGTTGTGTCCTGCTGCTGCTGCTGGCTCTGGCTGTTGTGTCCTGCTGCTGCTGCTGGCTCTGGCAGTTGCGTCCTGCTGCTGCTGCTGGCTCTGGCAGTTGCGTCCTGCTGCTGCTGCTGCTGCTGGCTCTGGCTGTTGTGTCCTGCTGCTGCTGCTGGTTCTCTGGCTGTTGTGTCCTGCTGCTGCTGCTGGTTCTCTGGCTGTTGTGTCCTGCTGCTGCTGCTGGCTCTGGCTGTTGTGTCCTGCTGCTGATGCTGGCTCTGGCTGTTGTGTCCTGCTGCTGATGCTGGCTCTGGCTGTTGCGTCCTGCTGCTGCTGCTGGCTCTGGCTGTTGTGTCCTGCTGCTGCTGCTTCTGCTGGCTCTGGCTGTTGTGTCCTGCTGCTGCTGCTTTATTATTATTAACATCTTTATTGACAAAATTAATTACAATTTTGCCTAATCTGAGGATTTTGATAGTCTTATTAAATTGAGGTTAATGCTAGTATTCACTGTCACGCAGGACAGAGGGTCATACATAAGACAATAGGCCTAAACTGTAGGCTGAAGCACATATATATCACGGTTACAATCAATGTTTTAATGTGTGGATATGTGAAAACAACTTTCTATTGTGCACTGCCACACAAGTGCAGGGATGGGTTCATAAGTGATACAGCTTAGAATATAAGTAGAAATTGTTCTTCATTCTTTAAAATGGACAAGCAAATTTTGGGTAAATTGTTAGGATGTCGTCCAGAACACCTGAGTCAATAAAATAGTTACACAGTTGGTGGTACAATAGGCCAGGAGGTCTAAAGTCCTTTACGGTTTCACATTCATCAATATAGTGTTCTAGTGAATGCATTAAAGGTTTATCACAGAGTTTACAATCTGAATATTCTGGTAGTGGCTCAGCCTCACTAACCTGCCAGATGTGTCTATAGCCAAGGCGAATTCGCGCGATTACTACATCACATTGCCTGGTCCGGTTACTGTGCTGACCATACAAATACCTATTATTACAGAACTTGTCATAACTTTTAATACTGCAGCTTTCAGGTCTCTGTGCATTTCTTAGTTCTTCTAAATCTGAATTAATTTCTTTAATTTGTATGTTTCTAATAACTGCATTAGATAGTCCAAAATCATAATCAATGTTTTCTTTCCTGCAAGCCTCATTGGCCAATTGATCTACAAAGTCATGTTTTTCAACTCCAACATGGGATGGGATCCACACAAATTTTATACAAGAATTATTATCATTGGCAAAAATTACATTCCATTTAATATTACAAGCTACTTCCGACATACATTGTGATGGGTTATTTAAGGACTGCAGAGCACTTTTAGAGTCACAGAAAATAACTCCACCACCATTGAGCTTAAGGTATTCAGTGGCTAGATAAATACCCAATAGCTCGGTCTGTGTCGTGCTTGCCCAGTTGTTCAATCTCTGTGTACTAGTCATGATCATTTCATTCCCTTTATACACTGCACATGCACAACCTGTTCTACCAGTGCCTAACTGCACAGAGCCATCAGTAAAGGCATAGGATTCAGTCGGTTTGAGAATTTGAAGATGACTGTCAATAGCTTCTAATGTTATACATCTCAAAATGTCAGTGTTATACATTTGTTTTACACTGATGGGAGTATAATGCAGAGAGACCTCCACATCTTTCCAAGGGGGAATATAGTGAACAGTTTTATCAGGGTTAAGAGATACATTCAGTTTCTGAAGATTATAGACACAACAACTGAGCCACACACTGTAGGGAGCTTTTTGCGGCGGATTGAGGGAACAGTCAGAATTGTTTAGAATGGATCTCAATTTAATTTGAATAGAGCTGGGGGGACCATTATTTTTCAAAGTTTTGGCGCAAAACATAGTACTAAGTAGAACTATTCTTTCGTAAATGGAAGGTAAGTTTAGTTCCTTTCTCATGTTAACAATTCTGACAGTTCTAGGACAACCCAGGATGATGCGCATGGCATCATTCTGTACTACATCTAGGCCTTGTAATTGTTTAGGAGAAAAATTAAGAAGATGCAAGGCATAATAATCAACAACAGATCGTATAAAGGCAATATAAAAACTACGAGCATATTTTATGTTAATGCCAAATCCTTTGCCAACAAGAGTTCTGAGAGGTTTAAGACGCTCAACAAGTTTTTTACGCAGGTTGCTGATGAGATTTGTATCATTAACCTCGACTCCAAGATATTTATAAGACTCACAAGTCTCCACGGGCACTCCATTAATAGTATAGTTAGCATGAAGAGAATGGGGAATAAGAACCCTTGTTTTATCAACAGAGATTATGAGGCCACATTCTACTACTTTCTTGGAGAATGCATCAAGTAACATTTGTAGCCTTGGTTTACTGTGTGCCATAATACAAATGTCATCAGCATAACATATAACTGTTTCCGTAGGTTGTACAGGTATGTCATGGATAAGTTTGTGCATAAGTATATTGAAGAGCATAGGGCTTAGGACACCGCCTTGAGGTGTGCCTAGTTCGAATGCATCTGTTCTTGTACTTTTAACTCCTTTAAATAGGACACTAGCACGCCTGTTGGATAGGTAGCTCTTTATCCAACTCAGAAGATTACCTTTGATTCCAAATTCAGCAAGTTGCTCTAATATTATTTCGCCATTCGCTACATCGAAAGCTGACTTTAGGTCAATAAAGGCTGCCTGTGTCCCATCCTGGGAGTTTACAAAGTATTCAGCAAAGCATGTTTGTGTGCTACACTTGGGCATGAACCCATATAGGTTTGGGGCCAGTTTTTCTTTGACCTGAAACATGACACGATTGAGAACAATTCTCTCCAAGACTTTACACATGCAAGATGTAAGGGAAATGGGTCTGAATTTTTGAGAGTTAGGTTTAGGAATTGGTATTATGAGACTTTGTGTCCATTTCTTTGGCAAGATACCTTGTGAGAGACTCATTTGATAGAGGTCAAGCAGAGGGTGGCTAGGGACATCATTCAGTAAGCTCAAGATGTTATAAGTTATACCATCCTCACCAGGGGCAGTTTGCCTAGGTTTTCCTAATGCTGATGTTAATTCAAAGGGGGTTATAGGAAACTGATCCGTTAAATCTGGTGAGGAGCGTGCTATTTCAATATTAAAGTTTCTGTTAATGTTGGTATGTCTTAAATGCTGCTGTATATCTGGGGGTAAGGAAGAAATTTGTGAGACACTAGACCATTGAGCCAGGAGCATGTCAGCATATTCTGCAGGAGTATGATGAAGCTCAACTGGGGCTGAAGGTTTGGTAATGTTTTTAATTTTGTTCCACATTTCTGATAATGTTGTAGTTCTATTGATACCTTGTAGGAATTGTTCCCAATATGTGTTCTTAACTTGACCCTTAAGCTCGCGAAAATCTCTGTTGGCATTAAGGAATGCAAGTAAATTGTCAGCTGTTTTGTCTCGTTTATAAGAGTCAGCAAGCTGAAGCACTTTAGCTCGCTCTGCAATAATAATAGGATCCTCTGTCCATGAGGAAGAACGAGTGTTCTTTTTTTTCCTTGATTTAACCCAGGTATCATAATAACTTGTAATGATACTGACAAGATCATTGTAAAAGTGGTCCACTGATACAGGTGTATACCCAGTGTACCACTTATGTACATAAGCCTTAAAGTGCTGTTTAAGATTGTCTGGAATGTTGGCTCTGGCTGTTGTCCTGCTGCTGCTGGCTCTGGCTGTTGTCCTGCTGCTGCTGGCTCTGGCTGTTGTGTCCTGCTGCTGGCTCTGGCTGTTGTGTACTGCTGCTGCTGCTGGCTCTGGCTGTTGTGTCCTGCTGCTGATGCTGGCTCTGGCTGTTGCGTCCTGCTGCTGCTGCTGGCTCTGGCTGTTGTGTCCTGCTGCTGCTGCTGGCTCTGGCTGTTGTGTCCTGCTGCTGCTGCTGCTGGCTCTGGCTGTTGTGTCCTGCTGCTGCTGCTGCTGCTGGCTCTGGCTGTTGTGTCCTGCTGCTGGCTCCGGCTGTTGTGTCCTGCTGCTGGCTCCGGCTGTTGTGTCCTGCTGCTGCTGCTGCTGGCTCTGGCTGTTGTGTCCTGCTGCTGGCTCCGGCTGTTGTGTCCTGCTGCTGCTGCTGGCTCTGGCTGTTGCGTCCTCCTGCTGCTGCTGCTTTCTCTGGCTGTTGTGTCCTCCTGCTGCTGGCTCTGGCTGTTGCGTCCTCCTGCTGCTGCTGCTGGCTCTGGCTGTTGTGTCCTCCTGCTGCTGCTGCTGGCTCTGGCTGTTGTGTCCTGCTGCTGCTGCTGGCTCTGGCTGTTGCGTCCTGCTGCTGCTGGCTCTGGCTGTTGCGTCCTGCTGCTGCTGGCTCTGGCTGTTGTGTCCTGCTGCTGGCTCTGGCTGTTGTGTCCTGCTGCTGCTGCTGGCTGTTGTGTTCTGCTGCTGGCTCTGGCTGTTGTGTCCTGCTGCTGCTGCTGGCTCTGGTTGTTGTGTCCTGCTGCTGCTGCTGCTGCTGCTGGCTCTGGCTGTTGCGTCCTGCTGCTGCTGCTGCTGGCTCTGGCTGTTGCGTCCTGCTGCTGCTGCTGGCTCTGGCTGTTGCGTCCTGCTGCTGCTGCTGGCTCTGGCTGTTGTGTCCTGCTGCTGCTGGCTCTGGCTGTTGCGTCCTGCTGCTGCTGCTGGCTCTGGCTGTTGTCCTGCTGCTGCTGCTGTTGGCTCTGGCTGTTGTGTCCTGCTGCTGCTGCTGCTGCTGGCTGTTGGGTTCTGCTGCTGGCTCTGGCTGTTGTGTCCTGCTGCTGCTGCTGCTGGCTCTGGCTGTTGTGTCCTGCTGCTGCTGCTGCTGGCTCTCTGGCTGTTGTGTCCTGCTGCTGGCTCTGGCTGTTGTGTCCTGCTGCTGCTGCTGGCTCTGGCTGTTGTGTCCTGCTGCTGCTGCTGGCTCTGGCTGTTGCGTCCTGCTGCTGCTGCTGGCTCTGGCTGTTGCGTCCTGCTGCTGCTGCTGCTGGCTCTGGCTGTTGCGTCCTGCTGCTGCTGGCTCTGGCTGTTGCGTCGTGCTGCTGCTGCTGGCTCTGGCTGTTGCGTCCTGCTGCTGGCTCTGGTTGTTGCGTCCTGCTGCTGCTGCTGCTGGCTCTGGTTGTTGCGTCCTGCTGCTGCTGCTGCTGGCTCTGGCTGTTGCGTCCTGCTGCTGGCTCTGGCTGTTGCGTCCTGCTGCTAGCCAACACTCGCTTACACTGTGTTTAACTTGTCTGTCGGGTATCAATGTCCCTGTGGCCCAGTTTTTGACATTATCTCCTAGTTGGTGGTCTGGCTAATCATAATATGTTTGACGTAGCTGCTCGCAGTCTCAAGTATGAGTCACAGCCTGGTTGATCAGGTATCCTTTGGCAATGTTAATCAAGTTGTCTCTTGAACACTGTGAGAGGCCGGCCAGTTCCGCCCCTTATGTGTAGTGGGAGAGTTGAGAAGTCTTGGGCCCCTCATGTTGATAGTTCTCTCTCCACCTTTGGTCTTCAACGGCGGCTATTAGCACTTATTATTAATTCGAGTGCTTAGGGTATGTAGATTAGATGCCCACCTCTGGTCTGGCGCCACGTGGTGATTGATCTTCCGAAGGGGCCGTTGATGGTTATCGCAATTGTTTGATAGAGATAACCATGCGACTAGTACAGAGATAACAGGGTGGATGCCAGCTCCTGGAACCACCAACAAGTCGTATAGACACACACACATCGTCCCGGAGAGGAAGAAATCACCGTATCATCACACTCGCCCATTGTGTGTATTTTACCTCAATAAAGTTATTTCAATTTCAAATCGCACGCGGTCCAAAATAATGGGCAGTGCTTGCTGCCTGCCCGTCGAGCAGTGCTTGCTGCCTGCCCGTCGAGCAGTGCTTGCTGCCTGCCCGTCGAGCAGTGCTTGCTGCCTGCCCGTCGAGCAGTGCCTGCTGCCTGCCCGTCGAGCAGTGCCGGAGGAGTGGAGAGTGTGGCGGGTCTGCCCACCCGGAGATTACTGCCAGCCCTCCCTTCTTCGGCTCACACATATGCAGATTTGACCAAGCTCGTAGTGCTTCGTCTTCCATATTAATAATGCAAGACAATGGCTCCTCCGCCATATGGAGAACTGCGAATAAGACCAGGTATTACGTTCTATGATTTTTGTAGTTTGTTTGTCTTTGGGCAAAATTTGTGTTGAAGTGCATGGGAGTAGGTGGGTTTGATGTGTACATGATGTGTGTGGGTACTCAGCCTAGCGCATGACCCCTCACTAACGTCAAGGTTCCTGCAATTATATCCACGAGTGAAACATTTTGGCCACTTTAAAGTGGTCGGACGCCAGCATTATGGTGATGAGTGCATATGTGAGGAATGTTATGTTAATCCTGCCATATTGTGAGGCGTGTGAGGGATGTTATGTTAATCCTGCCATATTGTGAGGCGTGTGAGGGATGTTATGTTAATCCTGCCATATTGTGAGGTGTGTGAGGGATGTTATGTTAATCCTGCCATATTGTGAGGCGTGTGAGGGATGTTATGTTAATCCTGCCATATTGTGAGGCGTGTGAGGGATGTTATGTTAATCCTGCCATATTGTGAGGCGTGTGAGGGATGTTATGTTAATCCTGCCATATTGTGAGATAGATTTAGTGTACTCACCTAGTTGTGCTTGCGGGGGTTGAGCTCCAGCTTTTTGGTCCCGCCTCCTAACTGCTGTACAAGTTCCTGGCTCTGGCTGTTGCGTCCTGCTGTTGCTGGCTGTTGCGTCCTGCTGTTGCTTGAACGTTGAAGAACAAAGGTGGAGAGAGAGAACTATTAACATGAGGGGCCCAAGACTTCTCAACTCTCCCACTACACATAAGGGGCGGAACTGGCCGGCCTCTCACAGTGTTCAAGAGGCAACTTGATTAACATTGCCAAAGGATACCTGATCAACCAGGCTGTGACTCATACTTGAGACTGCGAGCAGCTACGTCAAACATACTATGAATCACAGCCTGGTTGATCAAGTATCACCTGAAGGTGTTTAATCAAGTATTACTTTGAATGCTATGAGAGGTCCCATCTCTCCCGCACCCCCCCTCCCTATCCCATCTCAAAATCCTTATCCTGACCCACTCCAAGTGCTATATAGTCAAAATGGCTTAGCGCTTTCCTCTGATAATTCCCTCCCTCCATTTCACGTTGTTCTTATTGTTGTTTAAGATTCGCTACTAGGCACAAAAAGTTCCAAGTAGCACGGGCTATGGTGAACCCGTAGTGGACTTACCTGGCACAGGAGCGGGGCAAGTAGCACGGGCTATGGTGAGCCCGTAGTGGACTTACCTGGCACAGGAGCGGGGCAAGTAGCACGGGCTATGGTGAACCCGTAGTGGACTTACCTGGCACAAGAACGGGGCAAGTAGCACGGGCTATGGTGAGCCCGTAGTGGACTTACCTGGCACAGGAGCGGGGCAAGTAGCACGGGCTATGGTGAGCCCGTAGTGAACTTACCTGGCACAGGAGCGGGGCAAGTAGCACGGGCTATGGTGAGCCCGTAGTGAACTTACCTGGCACAGGAGCGGGGCAAGTAGCACGGGCTATGGTGAGCCCGTAGTGAACTTACCTGGCACAGGAGCGGGGCAAGTAGCACGGGCTATGGTGAGCCCGTAGTGAACTTACCTGGCACAGGAGCGGGGCTATAACTGCATGCATTTCTCGTATCTCCTCTTGCCCCTTTGTGCGTACTTTGTTTCCCTGATTTATTTAGCCACTTGGCTCTCTCCTCCTTTCTCCCCGTATTCTCTCTTATAATGAATTATAATGACTTATAATATATATATATATATATATATATATATATAATATTGTTGGGGTTTCCACCTCTCTATTATTCTCTACCCTTACTCTGGGGTGAGCAATAGTTATGCTCAAGGTAACTCACCGTAGCCCTGCGGGTCTTCCCTCGATCCTCACGGCGCCACTGCACGCCAGGAGAGTCTCCCAGTCAATCTTAACGGCCTCCTATTAAGAGTGAGAACACGACTCGTTCACATCGACTGTCGTGTGCCCTCCCCAACAATAGGGCTCTACGGTTATTCACAAGATCGCCAACTGGTGTTTAAGGTGGCCAGTAACACCCTCAGTGGACTGGTGTATTCAGTGGTAGCCTTGGCAAGGTCACACTCAAAGATCAGGAATCAGGCAGGTACTTGTTGTTATCACTCTATGCTTACAGGTATAGTATAGCCACAAGATCAATGGAGGGGATGATAAAAACACTAAGATAGTTTTGTATTTTACTTAAAATGTATGAAAGATGTCACAAAGCCAAACAACAACAAATAAATCAGCAAATCCTGACGCGGCCGGAAGTTCCCACGAATAGTCCGCGATCATTAGGTGGCAACACCTCCCCCTCCTCATCAAGTGTCAAGAACAGCTGATCGCAATGGACTCTCCGCGCGAAATTTGCTTGTTTGCTAGATTCACGCGCGCGGTTTCTTTAAATTCTCCAATATTACTAGAAACTCGCACACTCTATATTGGCACAAATAAACCGAATTACTTAGTTACACTGTACTCAGGCTCAAACAGTCTTTTCTACAATCAATTCTACAATGATTCACTGTAATGGTCTTACACTGTTATTTATCCAACAATATATTATGAAATATTAACACGGGAGTTTTCAGTACTTTCTCTCGAGGGCGATAACGCAATAATTCACTGTACTCACAAATGATTATTCACTGAATGAACATAGACATATATATGGTATATAAATCAATCATCAATACATGGAAAATAAATAGTTTCTGGGCACATAGCCTAACCTCCAAATACCGGCATAATATTATATATAATTTACCACTATATGTTCATATCAAAATCTATAGAAAGATATACACAACACAGTAAATTTATCACTGGTTCCTGGTGTCTGTACACACCAATAATCAACGTGAATAATACAAGTACTCTTGATAGTACTGTCTAGCACACTGGTGCTTTACCGTGACATAGGTGAGACTTGCTCACGACATATAAAATCTTCAGGCTAGATAATATAGCCAAATAATATTGCTAACTAAAGGGGAATGGGGAGGGAACTAGAACCACCTACTTCACCCTATCCTCCGATGAGAGTCGAGATGTAGCTCCTGGTCCTCGTGTCGGGAACGCCCCCACACTACACGTCGTGTCCTACCAGAGCCTCTCGTCGTCCCACCGTTTAGCGCGTCGTCTCCGTGCCTCCTCACTGCAGGTCCGTCCTCCTCCTTGACTTCTTGAAGGGTTGGAGTCGGTCTCCTGGCCGTCGTCTTCTCCCAGCAACGGCTGTTGCCTACGTCTCAGCTCCAGTCGTTCGGTTTCCCCAGATAGTCCTCTCTTCCTCAGCTACCCAGTGGCTATGTCAGCCACTACGCTGTCACGAACTGGTGAATTGCCACAGACGTCACGTACGTCACTACACGGCTTCACTGCTACTGGCACAGTACCTGACTGGAGCACTTGTTGCTCAAATAACCGTCAATTCCCTCTTCTGGTTCAACACATGAACTAGGGAAGACTTCTCAGAGCACTGGCGGACTTCAGATGACGCGTAAATCCACGGGAGCGAGGTACAACTGTCCTACTGACAAGACCATCCGTCGCACGTCCGACCTCTATGACGTGTTGTATCTGACTGCTGGCGCCAGCCCGGCGCGCTGGCCGGACCCCCTTCCTTCGTGACGTCACTTTCGCCACGGGAGGTTTTCATTGGCTCCCGGTGCCACACTGCTGTCGGTGACCAATCCGGTGCCACTGACGTCACACGGTTTTGGCGGGAGATCAGGGAAGCAAGCGCCATCTTGGCTCCCTAAAGGGCCTAAACCACAGGCCAAAATATTACTATTTCACAAATTTCTCGGCTCTCCGAGAACACTTCACTCTCTCCCATATATCGAATTGTAGCCTGCAACGTAGAGAACGCTTGGGAAAAGTAGACATGACTCTTACTGCAGGCGTGGGAGAATTATAAGGGGGGGAACTCCGTCACAATATATATATGTGTGTGTGTATATCACGAAAATAAACACGTGATAAAGAATGTGACAATGTCAGACCACGGAGGAAAATGAAACAGGAATTTCCTTAAGTACTTCATTCCTTCTGAAGATGTATTTAATATACGAAAGTACTTAAGGAAATTCCTGTTCCTGTTTCATTTTCCTCCGTGGTCTGACATTATCATATATATATATATATATATATATATATATATATATATATATATATATATATATATATATATATATATATATATATATATATGATAATGTCAGACCACGGAGGAAAATGAAACAGGAACAGGAATTTCCTTAAGTACTTTCGTATATTAAATACATCTTCAGAAGGAATGAAGTACTTAAGGAAATTCCTGTTTCATTTTCCTCCGTGGTCTGACAGTCACATTCTTTATCACGTGTTTATTTTCGTGATATACACACATATATATATAATATATATATATATATATATATATATATATATATATATATATATATATATATATATATATATATTACATAAAAAGACAACGTTCCAGATCATCCTAGACTGTGTTCAAGACTTAACTAAGAACCAGTGGAAGCTGGAGTCATTATAAGAGAGAATACGGGGAGAAGGGAGGAGAGAGCCAAGTGGCTCTCCAAGTGGCCAAGAGCCATATATAAAGAGGTTTGTGTGTTTATTGAAGGCTTTTTTGTATGTACTCTGATGTGTGTTGCAGGCTGTGTTTGGTGTGGGTTGTACGTGTTACTGGGGAGTGTTTGTGTTGTAGGCTGTGTGGGAAGAATTAATGCGGAGAAAATATAGACGCATGACCAAGAGAACAACTGGAAGACAGTGTTGCGAAGAAAAAGTAATAATGAGAAGAGAGAGGAGGCGGCGGCGGAGAGAAGAATATCAACCCTGAAGCAAAATGAGGGTAAGGAGAAGGGTAATACACGAGCAAGAACCGAGAGGCGGAAATCCGTCGAGTTATAATGGGAGTGCCAGCCGTCGTGTGTTGCAAGATGGCTCCCTGTGAACACCAGAGGCACACGCCTCTACAACATCTTCGAGAAATACTTTCTCAGCAAAAGACGATGTTTTCAAGAGGCGATTGGACAAATTCCCGTGGAAGTGGCGGATTAGCCGGGGTTGTAATGGGTATGTGAGGAAGCGGGACGCTACAAGCAACAGCCTGACTGATCAGGTTACCATCAAACTCGCTTGGCCTTCGGCCTGTTGGACTTGAAACACTACAGTATTGTTCTTATAATTGTTCTTACGCTTGGATCGTAAGTCCTGTGCCTGAGGATCAGGATCAAGGAAGGGGTGGGATTGTTGGTCACCAGGCCGTATGATCAACCAGGCTGTGTATCGTTCGTCAGCCTGCGAGCAGCTGCGTCCAACAGCCTGGTTGAACAGTCAAGCAGCGAGTAGGCCTGGAAGAGGACCGGGCCCCGGGGAAGCTAAACCCCGAAACCACCTCAAGGTATCCTTGGCAGAAGCGGATTTTTCTGAGTAGACAAAATAGGACACCACGAACCTTCAATATGATGTAAAGTAGGTCTTTCAACGGGCTACAGACAGTAATATATTTAAAGACTAGTAGTTCCAGCTCCTGCACCATGGAGAAAATGAAAATATAAAAACGGAAACCACGTCAGTCAAATCATAACATAGAACGAAAAGACAATGTAAAGGATCTGGGTGTACTCATGTCGGAAGACCTTACCTTTAATGAACGCAATAAAGTAGCCGTCACAACTGCAAGAAAAATGACAGGTTGGATAACAAGAACTTTTCACACTAGAGATGCTATACCGATGATGATACTTTTCAAAACGCTTGTGCTCTCTAGAGTGGAGTACTGCTGCACAATGACAGCCCCTTTCAAAGCTGGAGAAATTGCTGACCTGGAGAGCGTGCAGAGATCCTTTACTGCTAGAATCCACTCAGTAAAACATCTAAATTACTGGGACTGACTAAAGAGCCTAAATCTGTACTCCCTTGAGCGCAGGCGGGAGAGATACATAATAATTTACACGTGGAAAATATTAGACCTTACCTTGCGGTTACCTTGCCATGATTTCGGGGTTCAACGTCCCCGCGGCCCGGTCCTCGATCAGGCCTCTTCGTTGCTGTACAGGTCAACTAGGCTGTTGGACGCGGCTGCTCACAGCCTGGTTGATCAGGTATCCTTTGGGGGTGTTTATCAAGTTCTCTTGAACATTAAACTGCTAAACAGTTTTATCTTTATCTACCCTGTCAATTTCTCTGAAAATTTTATAGGTAGTGATCATGTCTCCCCTAACTCGTGTCTTCGTGTCGTGGAAAGACATGACACCGCTTGGGCACCCTGTCAGGCAATCCATCATGACACACTTCCCTTGGCTGTCATACACTCTCAGCCCTGGAGGCTCGGCCACACCGGAAGGACCGCCTCATAAAACTGTCTTTGAGTATTGGACGCAACCCGGCGTCGCTGTAATGCCTCATCTCTGCCCTCTCATAAACAGCCCTCGCTGACAGCCCTCGCTGACAGCCCTCGCTGACAGCCCTCGCTGACAGCCCTCGCTGACAGCCCTCGCTGACAGTCCTCGCTGACAGCCCTCGCTGACAGTCCTCGCTGACAGTCCTCGCTGACAGCCCTCGCTGACAGCCCTCGCTGACAGCCCTCACCTGGGGGTGAGCCCGGCATCAATGTATTAGTGTTCTCTTGGGTCACAAGAATGTAGTTTCAAGGTCTTTTGCAGCCGTTTTGTAACTTGTAGAAATACAACCTTTGTTAAAATGTCTCGCAGCTGTAACATAAACGGCATTGATCGCAGGGGAAGCATACGCTCTGCTGCTGCTTAAATACCGCGAGGCTCACAGCTGCAGCTGCCAAGACACGGCAGCAGCAGTGCTTCAAGACACCTGTTCACTGGACCCCCTAGACACGGCAGCAGCAGTGCTTCAAGACACCTGTTCACTGGACCCCCTAGACACGGCAGCAGCAGTGCTTCAAGACACCTGTTCACTGGACCCCCTAGACACGGCAGCTGCAGTGCTTCAAGACACCTGTTCACTGGACCCCCTAGACACGGCAGCTGCAGTGCTATTAAACACCTGTTCTGACTTATGGAAGCTGTGTTACGTACTCCAGGGCTCATATTGTACTCCAGGGCTCACGCTGTACTGGGTACTCCGGGGCTCACGCTGTACTGGGTACTCCAGGGCTCACGCTGTACTGGGTACTCCAGGGCTCACCTTGTACTGGGTACTCCGGGGCTCACGCTGTACTGGGTACTCCAGGGCTCACACTGTACTGGGTACTCCGGGGCTCACACTGTACTGGGTACTCCGGGGCTCACACTGTACTGGGTAGTTCAGGGCTCACACTGTACTGGGTACTCTGGGGCTCACACTGTACTGGGTACTCCGGGGCTCACACTGTACTGGGTACTCCGGGGCTCACACTGTACTGGGTACTCCAGGGCTCACACTGTACTGGGTACTCCGGGGCTCACACTGTACTGGGTACTCCGGGGCTCAAACTGTACTGGGTACTCCAGGGCTCATACTGTACTGGGTACTCCGGGGCTCACACTGTACTGGGTACTCCGGGGCTCACACTGTACTGGGTACTCCGGGGCTCACACTGTACTGGGTACTCCGGGGCTCACACTGTACTGGGTACTCCGGGGCTCACACTGTACTGGGTACTCCAGTTAACTGCAATAGTGAGTTACACACACACACACACACACACACACACACACACACACACACACACACACACACACACACACACACACACACACGGTTTAATAGACAGTGTCAGGAAGCAAAAATGGCCAGCAGGCGGGAGTGGAGGAAGTACAGAAGACAAAGGACAGAGGACAACAGGATCAGATACAACAGAGCTAGGAACGATTACATTAACATAAGACGAACATCGGAGAGGGACTGAGAACGATATTGCGATCAAAGCGAAAGAGCAACCTAAGTTACTACACAGTCATATAAGAAAAATTGTCGGTGAACGACCAAGTGACAAGACTAAGGAAGACAGAGGGGCATAAACTGAAAGTGACAAGGAAATCTGCGAGGCACTGAATGCCAGTTTCCATGGAGTGAGTGTTCACTGCCGAGCCTGAGCAGCTCCCATTGTTGGAAGGGGTTACCCTAGATGAAAGACTATCAGATATAGAGGTGACAGCAGCGGAGGTAATGAAACAGTTGACAACTCTAGATGCAACTAAAGCAGTTGGACCAGACAAAGTATCACCGTGGATACTAAAAGCAGCAGTGCAGGCCCTCAGCGTGCCTCTGGCAATGATCTTTAATGAGTCTCTTATGTCGGGAGAATTGCCCAATTGCTGGAAGAAGGCAAATGTCGTACCGATCTTCAAGAAAGGCGATACGGATGAGGCACTTAACTATAGACCTGTATCACTGACAAGCATCCCCTGTAAAATACTGGAAAGAATAATTAGGCTACGACTGGTTGCACACCTGGAGAATGTTAGGTTTGTGAACAAACATCAACATGGATTCTGGAAAGGGAAATCGTGTCTAACAAACCTTTTGGAATTCTATGATAAAATAACGAGGATAAGACAGGACAGAGATGGTTGGGCAGACTGCATATTTCTGGACTGCCTAAAAGCCTTTCATACAGTACCGCACATGAGACTGCTGTTCAAGCTCGAGAGGCAGGCGGGGGTGGGGGGAAAGGTCCTAGCATGGATAAGGAACTACCTAACAGGAAGGAGCCAAAGAGTTACAGTAAGGAGCGAGAAGTCGGACTGGCGAACAGAAACGAGTGGAGTACCACAAGGATCGGTGCTGGGACCAATTCTATTTCTAGTATATGTTAACGACATGTTTACAGGAGTTGAGTCCTACATGTCGATGTTCGCGGATGACGCTAAGTTGATGAGAAGAGTTGTGACAGATGAGGATTTCAGGATCCTCGAAGAGGACTTGAACAGGTTGCAGAGATGGTCAGAGAAATGGCTACTGGAGTTCAACACGAGCAAATGTAAAGTTATGGAAATGGGACTAGGAGATAGGAGACCAAAGGGACAGTACACAATGAAGGGGAACTGCCTACCTGTGACAACGCGAGAAAGAGACCTGGGGGTGGACGTAACACCTAATCTATCTCCTGAGGCACATATAAATAGGATAACGACAGCAGCGTACTCTACACTGGCAAAAGTTAGAACATCATTCAGAAACCTAAGTAAGGAGGCATTTAGGGAGCTTTACACTGCCTACTTGAGGCCAGTCTTAGAGTATGCCGCCTCATCATGGAGTCCCCCATCTGAAGAAGCATATAAGGAAACTGGAAAAGGTTCAGAGGTTTGCAACGAGACTCGTCCCAGAGCTACGAGGGATGGGGTATGAGGAGCGCCTGAGGGAACTGTGCCTTACGACACTAGAAAGAAGAAGGGAGAGGGGGGACATGATAGGAACGTATAAAATACTCACGAGGGATTGACAGAGTGGACACAGACGAAATGTTCACACGGAATGGTAAGGGAACGAGGGGACATGGATGGAAGCTGGAAACTCAGATGAGTCACAGGGATGTTAGGAAGTTTTCTTTTAGCGTGAGAGTAGTGGGAAAATGGAATGCACTTAAGGAATAGGTTGTGGAAGCAAATACTATTTATAATTTTAAAACCAGGTATGATAAGGAAATAGGACAGGAGTCATTGCTGTAAACAACCGATGCTCGAAAGGCGGGATCCAAGAGTCAATGCTCGATCCTGCAGACACAATTAGGTGAGCGCGCGCGCGCGCGCACACACACACACACACACACACACACACACACACACACACACACACACACACACACACACACACACACACACACACACACACGAGCCCCTGCCTTCATTATTATTCAGGAATCCTAGTGAGGGTGTAGGTCTCCCTCCCCGTGTTTCTATTTCAGTGGTCATGATCAAGTAAACTATTCCCTTTAGGGCGAGCACATGCACACACCTCTCTTGTCATGTTCATTTGACTATTCCATGACAACTGGTTCTCCTGTGTTTTGTGCTGTTACATATGTATGTAGGTCTAGTGTGTAGGTAGTGGTGGTGTTGACGGTCCCTAGTGTCGCGGGGCTTGGCTTCCCCGTGTCACCTGGTGCCTCTGTTCACCCCTGGGGCACCTCTGTCGACCCACGGAGTAGGATACTTGGTTATTTGGTTGATACCTGGTTGATGGGGTTCTGGAAGTTCTTCTACTCCCCAAGCCCGGCCCGAGGCCAGGCTTGACTTGAGAGTTTGGTCCACCAGGCTGTTGCTTAGAGCGGCCCGCAGGCCCACATACCCACCACAGCCCGGTTGGCCCGGCACTCCTTGGAGAAAACAATCCAGTTTCCTCTTGAAGATGTCCACGGTTGTTCCGGCAATATTTCATATCCTCGCTGGGAGGACGTTGAACAACCGCGGACCTCTGATGTTTATACAGTGTTCTCTGATTGTGCCTATGGCACCTCTGCTCTTCACTGGTTCTATTCTGCAATTTTTTTCCATATCGTTCACTCCAGTACGTTGTTATTTTACTGTGTAGATTTGGTGGTAATGTTAACGATATGACGGTTGACAGTGTTTTACAGTGTTGACGGTGTCTGGTGTGTGGGTGTTGACGGTGTCTGGTGTGTGGGTGTTGATGGTGTCTGGTGTGTGGGTGGTGGTAATGGTGTCTGGTGTGTGGGTGTTGACGGTGTCTGGTGTGTGGGTGTTGATGGTGTCTGGTGTGTGGGTGGTGGTAATGGTGTCTGGTGTGTGGGTGTTGATGGTGTCTGGTGTGTGGGTGTTGATGGTGTCTGGTGTGTGGGTGTTGATGGTGTCTGGTGTGTGGGTGGTGGTGTTGATGGTGTCTGGTGTGTGGGTATTGATGGTGTCTGGTGTGTGGGTGGTGGTGTTGATGGTGTCTGGTGTGTGGGTGGTGGTGGTGGTGTTGGTGTCTGGTGTGTGGGTGTTGATGGTGTCTGGTGTGTGGGTGGTGGTGTTGATGGTGTCTGGTGTGTGGGTGGTGGTGTTGATGGTGTCTGGTGTGTGGGTGGTGGTGTTGATGGTGTCTGGTGTGTGGGTGGTGGTGTTGATGGTGTCTGGTGTGTGGGTGTTGATGGTGTCTGGTGTGTGGGTGGTGGTGTTGATGGTGTCTGGTGTGTGGGTGGTGGTGTTGATGGTGTCTGGTGTGTGGGTGGTGGTGTTGATGGTGTCTGGTGTGTGGGTGGTGGTGTTGATGGTATCTGGTGTGTAGGTGTTGGTGTCTGGTGTGTGGGTGGTGGTGTTGATGGTGTCTGGTGTGTGGGTGGTGGTGTTGATGGTGTCTGGTGTGTGGGTGTTGATGGTGTCTGGTGTGTGGGTGTTGATGGTGTCTGGTGTGTGGGTGGTGGTGTTGATGGTGTCTGGTGTGTGGGTGGTGGTGTTGATGGTGTCTGGTGTGTGGGTGGTGGTGTTGATGGTGTCTGGTGTGTGGGTGGTGGTGTTGATGGTGTCTGGTGTGTGGGTGGTGGTGTTGATGGTGTCTGGTGTGTGGGTGGTGGTGTTGATGGTGTCTGGTGTGTGGGTGGTGGTGTTGATGGTGTCTGGTGTGTGGGTGGTGGTGTTGATGGTGTCTGGTGTGTGGGTGGTGGTGTTGATGGTGTCTGGTGTGTGGGTGGTGGTGTTGATGGTGTCTGGTGTGTGGGTGGTGGTGTTGATGGTGTCTGGTGTGTGGGTGGTGGTGTTGATGGTGTCTGGTGTGTGGGTGGTGTTGATGGTGTCTGGTGTGTGGGTGGTGTTGATGGTGTCTGGTGTGTGGGTGGTGTTGATGGTGTCTGGTGTGTGGGTGGTGTTGATGGTGTCTGGTGTGTGGGTGGTGTTGATGGTGTCTGGTGTGTGGGTGGTGTTGATGGTGTCTGGTGTGTGGGTGGTGTTGATGGTGTGTGGGTGGTGGTGTTGATGGTCTCTGGTGTGTGGGTGGTGGCGTTGATGGTATCTGGTGTGTAGGTGTTGGTGTCTGGTGTGTAGGTGGTGTTGATGGTGTCTGGTGTGTGGGTGGTGGTGTTGATGGTGTCTGGTGTGTGGGTGGTGGTGTTGATGGTGTCTGGTGTGTGGGTGGTGGTGTTGATGGTGTCTGGTGTGTGGGTGGTGGTGTTGATGGTGTCTGGTGTGTGGGTGGTGGTGTTGATGGTGTCTGGTGTGTGGGTGGTGGTGTTGATGGTGTCTGGTGTGTGGGTGGTGGTGTTGATGGTGTCTGGTGTGTGGGTGGTGGTGTTGATGGTGTCTGGTGTGTGGGTGGTGGTGTTGATGGTGTCTGGTGTGTGGGTGGTGGTATTGATGGTGTCTGGTGTGTGGGTGGTGGTGTTGATGGTGTCTGGTGTGTGGGTGGTGGTGTTGATGGTGTCTGGTGTGTGGGTGTTGATGGTGTCTGGTGTGTGGGTGTTGATGGTGTCTGGTGTGTGGGTGGTGGTGTTGATGGTGTCTGGTGTGTGGGTGGTGGTGTTGATGGTGTCTGGTGTGTGGGTGGTGGTGTTGATGGTGTGTGGGTGGTGGTGTTGATGGTGTCTGGTGTGTGGGTGGTGGTGTTGATGGTGTGTGGGTGGTGGTGTTGATGGTGTCTGGTTTGTGGGTGTTGATGGTATCTGGTGTGCATGTGTTGGTGTCTGGTGTGTGGGTGGTGGTGTTGGTGGTGTCTGGTGTGTGGGTGGTGGTGTTGATGGTGTCTGGTGTGTGGGTGGTGGTGTTGATGGTGTCTGGTGTGTGGGTGGTGGTGTTGATGGTGTCTGGTGTGTGGGTGGTGGTGTTGATGGTGTCTGGTGTGTGGGTGTTGATGGTGTCTGGTGTGTGGGTGGTGGTGTTGATGGTGTCTGGTGTGTGGGTGGTGGTGTTGATGGTGTCTGGTGTGTGGGTGGTGGTGTTGATGGTGTCTGGTGTGTGGGTGGTGGTGTTGATGGTGTCTGGTGTGTGGGTGTTGATGGTATCTGGTGTGCATGTGTTGGTGTCTGGTGTGTGGGTGGTGGTGCTGGTGTGTGGGTGGTGGTGTTGATGGTGTCTGGTGTGTGGGTGGTGGTGTTGATGGTGTCTGGTGTGTGGGTGGTGGTGTTGGTGTCTGGTGTGTGGGTGTTGATGGTGTCTGGTGTGTGGGTGTTGATGGTGTCTGGTGTGTGGGTGTTGATGGTGTCTGGTGTGTGGGTGGTGGTGTTGATGGTGTCTGGTGTGTGGGTGGTGGTGTTGATGGTGTCTGGTGTGTGGGTGGTGGTGTTGATGGTGTCTGGTGTGTGGGTGGTGGTGTTGATGGTGTCTGGTGTGTGGGTGGTGGTGTTGATGGTGTCTGGTGAGTATGTACTCTAATGTTCCTTTTCCCTTCAGTCTACAATGTGTTGCTGGTGTCCGTAAGTGAAGCCAGCCGTGACAAGACTGGTGTAGCCAGGGTATTAGTAAGACAGGAATTATCAATGCGGATGATATTGTAACTTAATTTGTTAAACAGAACTTTGATTAATTAGCTCTAGGTAATTGTCTTCCAATCTGATTCATGATTTTGATGGGTGTTTAGTGATTGGGTGTTGAGGGATCATTTGCTTACAGGTAAGGAGTCTTCTAGTAAAGGAGGGCATCTAGGTAGGAGTCTTCTAGTACAGGAGGGCATCTAGGTAGGAGTCTTCTAGTACAGGAGGGCATCTAGGTAGGAGTCTTCTAGTACAGGAGGGCATCTAGGTAGGAGTCTTCTAGTACAGGAGGGCATCTAGGTAGAAGTCTTCTAGTACAGGAGGGCATCTAGGTAGGAGTGTTGGGGCCCAGGATGACTGAGCAGGACATTCCCGGCCAAGAGTCGAGGTTACAAGCGGATGAAAGTGCCTAAATGGCTTTGGAATGGGTAGTTTGGAGCTCCAACTTTACACAGGCGAGGCTAAGCTTACTTCTTCGAGAACTGAACGTATGAAATAGTGGGAGGTTGTAAGATGGTGTGGAGTATGGTGGCAGGTTGTGGTGGAGGTGGCAAGATGTGGTGGAGGAGGTGGCAAGATGTGCTGAAGATGGTGGCAGAATGTGCTGAAGATGGTGTCTTGATATCCTGGAGGAGGCTATCATGAAAGTGGGGGCTAGGAGGCGGCTAGATTGCCCCGTATCTTTCACGAACAGGCTAAAACTTGGCAGGATATATCGTCTGGAAAGATCGACGAGGATGCAACATAGCGTACAATAATAATAGTGGTTATACCCCAGATAAAAATATATCCGTGGTTTACTATACATAAATATTACTTATCATACTACTGTTTGACAGCCTCCTCTATGATTAAGGAGGCTAGGTCAGTCGTAGAGCGAGGTCAACCCCACACTTGTAAATGTCTGTTACTGCATATAAGCTTAGTATACCTGTATACTAAGTGTATGTACCTTGGAGAGTATCATCACTGGTATGGCATCTCTTGCTTGAAAAGTTCTTGTTATCGAACCTGTTATTTGTCTTGCAGTTGAGACAGTTCTTGTGTTCTTTAACAGCAAGTTCTTCGGACATGATTACTCGTAATCCTAAATCCTAAAAATATCCTAAATCCTAAAAAAATCTTAAATCTTCTATATTTTTGTTTTTGTTTTTCATTAGTGTGGTTTGACTACATTTTATAAGTGGTTTCCGTATTGATTTTTGTTTCTCCACATGGCAGTAGCTGGAACTTACCATTAAACATCATATTATTATCTGTGGCCCATTGAAAGACCTGGCACCATTCCTTCCCCCCGTCCCATCCCAAATCCTTATCCTGACCCTCCTCCAAGTGCTATATAGTCGTAATGGCTTGGCGCTTTCCCCCTGATAATTTCCTTCCCTTCCCCTACCGTGTCCACTACATTGTCTACATTCAGCTGCCTCGTATGGGCCAACAGGCCTTCTGCAGTTGCCTTGTTCTTATGTTCTTATGTCTAGTCGTGAAAATCCTGGTGTCATCTGCAGATGATACAGTACTCTTGTGTTGTTGTTCAAGATTCGCTACCTGGAAGAAAAAGTGCCAAGCAGCACGGACTATGGTGAGCCCGAAGTGATACAGTACTGTAGTTTGTCCTTCTCTATGACTGTCTCTCGCTGACACCTGAACAATCACTTCGTGGACAGTATCTTCATCAAATGAGTTGTTGGGTTGTCTTTTTGAGGTTATCTTGAGATGATTTCGGGGCTTTGTGTTCCCGCGGCCCGGTCCTCGACCAGGCCTCCACCCCCCAGGGAGCAGCCCATGACAGCTGACTAACTCCCAGGTACCTATTTACTGCTAGGTAACAGGGGCATCAAGGTGAAAGAAACTGCCCATCGTTTCTCGCCGGCGCCCGGGATCGAACTAGGGACAACAGGATCACGCGTCCAGTGTTGTGTCCGCTCAACCCACCGGCTGAGTGGGTTGTTCATTGTAAATTTGCATTAAATGGTTTGTATCATGATAATGATGAATTATTGACTAGTGTCTGATTAGTGGGAACTGTCAATCTGTCATTACAAAATGTAATTGATAATTCAAAAATACTTCAGTGTCTATCTATCTATAGATAGATAGACACTATGTATGTGATAGATATGACACTATGCACTATGTATCTATGTATCTATCTATAGATACTACTCTGGATTTGGCCTTTTTTTTTGTACATGTTACTGATTAGACATTGTCCCTTGGCAGGTACAGTTGCTGCAGGTGTCGGGGATGGCTGCCTCAGAGTGCAGTGTTCACCTTTACTGGGGGTTGAACGCTCGTCCTGATTACTGCCAACGTCAGGCACTGTGGGGAGCCTGGCACTGGCCACCCTGGAAGGTTAATACTGGAGTCAGTGTGTTTGGAAGTGGAGAGTTTGATGTGCTTGTGGATGGTTCCAACAGGTGGTGTGTGGTAGTGGAAGGCTGGGAGTGTCTCCTGCATGGTTGCAACAGGAGGTGTGTGGTAGTGGCAGACTGGGAGTGTCTCCTGCATGGTTGCAACAGGAGGTGTGTGGTAGTGGCAGACTGGGAGTGTCTCCTGGATGGTTGCAACAGGAGGTGTGTGGTAGTGGCAGACTGGGAGTGTCTCCTGCATGGTTGCAACAGGTGGTGTGTGGTAGTGGCAGACTGGGAGTGTCTCCTGCATGGTTGCAACAGGTGGTGTGTGGTAGTGGCAGACTGGGAGTGTCTCCTGCATGGTTGCAACAGGTGGTGTGTGGTAGTGGCAGACTGGGAGTGTCTCCTGCATGGTTGCAACAGGTGGTGTGTGGTAGTGGCAGACTGGGAGTGTCTCCTGCATGGTTGCAACAAGTGGTGTGTGGTAGTGGCAGACTGGGAGTGTCTCCTGGATGGTTGCAACAGGAGGTGTGTGGTAGTGGCAGACTGGGAGTGTCTCCTGCATGGTTGCAACAGGAGGTGTGTGGTAGTGGCAGACTGGGAGTGTCTCCTGCATGGTTGCAACAAGTGGTGTGTGGTAGTGGCAGACTGGGAGTGTCTCCTGCATGGTTGCAACAAGTGGTGTGTGGTAGTGGCAGACTGGGAGTGTCTCCTGCATGGTTGCAACAAGTGGTGTGTGGTAGTTTCAGTGTAAACACCTGTCCTGGGTGTCGCTGTGGCCACAAATCCTTGGCTCCTGGGTGACGGGGTGTATAAGTGTATCCCATCTCCCGAGTGTAAAGTACGACAGGTCCCAGGCAAGTATCCACGCTAGTGCTAGGGCAGTTTACATGGCTTGGGCTCCGGGGATAAGTATTCCCGCGGCCCGGTCTCTTACTTGCCTCCTGGTTGGTGGATATATATATTTATATATATATATATATATATATATATATATATATATATATATATATATATATATAAATATATATATATATATATATATATATATATATATATATATATATATATATATATATATATATATATATATATATATATATATATATATATATATATATAAATATATATATATATATATATATAATCACTTTGTGTAGTGGATATATATATAATTGTAATATAAACAGCGGGTTTTAAGGGCAACAAACACACTGAATTATGTATATGTAGTCAAAGTTTGAGCGGTGGAGCATCTGCTTGTCTTCCACCTCAAAGACTCAAGGAATTTAAATTCCTGAGGTTGTGTTCTTGAGAATGTTTACCATAAAGCAAACCCGAGGTTGTTATTGTTGGTGCTTGTAGACTGATACTACTACTACCACCACAACTACTACAACTACTACTACTACTACTACTACTACTACTACTACTACTACTACTACTACTACTACTACTACCACTACCACCACCACCACAACTACTGATATTGTACACGGATCTGACACTAACGTGATATATCCGAGATAACATTAATCTGAGCAATGAGGTGACTGGAACCAGCGACCAGAGTACTCCCCGCCGCGCACTTGAAGTATAATTTATGCCACGTCATGGTACAGGGGTGAAGCTGGAAGTGCCCAGATCGATAGTTCGAATCTCCGCATTGCTCCAGTTGATCTTCTTGCTACTGTGATAGTTACTGTCACTGCTGTTCCAGTACTACAAAGTTGTGCTACTATTATGATTAGTGATACTACTACTACTATTACTACTACCACAACCAAGCACCGGTTGGCACCGGACCAACCGGGCTGTAGTGGACCTCTTGGACCAAGTTATCACAAGTCAAGCTTGGCCTTGGACCAAGCTTGGGGACTAGAAGAACTCCCAGAATCCTCTCCGGGTATGCTACAGGTATACTACCTGTATATGGTAATATGTATATGGCAAGGTAACCTTGAGGTTACCTTGAGATGGTTTCGGGGCTTTGTGTCCCCGCGGCCCGGTCCTCGACCAGGCCTCCTCGTTGCTGGACTGATCAACCATGCTGTTGGACGCGGCTACTCGCAGCTTGACGTATGAATCACAGCCTGGTTGATCAGGTATCCTTTGGAGGTGCTTATCAAGTTCTCTCTTGAACACTGTGAGGAGTCGGTCAGTTATGTCCCTTATGTGTAGTGGAAGCGTGTTGAACAGTCTCGGGCCTCTGATGTTGATAGTTCTCTCTTGAACACTGTGAGGGGTCGGCCAGTTATGGCCCTTATGTGTAGTGGAAGCGTGTTGAACAGTCTCGGGCCTCTGATGTTGATAGTTCTCTCTTGAACACTGTGAGGAGTCGGTCAGTTATGTCCCTTATGTGTAGTGGAAGCGTGTTGAACAGTCTCGGGCCTCTGATGTTGATAGTTCTCTCTTGAACACTGTGAGGGGTCTGCCAGTTATGTCCCTTATGTGTAGTGGAAGAGTGTTGAACAGTCTCGGGCCTCTGATGTTGATAGTTCTCTCTTGAACACTGTGAGGGGTCTGCCAGTTATGCCCCTTATGTGTAGTGGAAGCGTGTTGAACAGTCTCGGGCCTCTGATGTTGATAGTTCTCTCTTGAACACTGTGAGGGGGTCGGCCAGTTATGTCCCTTATGTGTAGTGGAAGAGTGTTGAACAGTCTCGGGCCTCTGATGTTGATAGTTCTCTCCGAGTACCTGTTGCACCTCTGCTTTTCAGCGGGGGTATTCTGCACGTCCTGCCATGCTGGACTAGACACTAAGGGGAAATATAAGTATATAGTTGTATTTCTAAACATCAGTTAGCAAAGGAGAATGATAGGGCCTCTATGCCCAGCTTTCCACATCAAAGGCTCAGAACGCCACATTTGAAGGGGAAAAACTTAAAACTAGTCATACAAAAAAGTCAAATATTTTTTAGACAGGGAAGAAAGAGGACTGGACAGGTAGTAGGGAAAATGGCTGGCATTATATCGGGCAGAATATACAATAGATTCACAACTACTTTTAATCCCCCATCACCGCTGCAACTAATAATGCAACAACACTGCAACAAATACTCTAGTCTCATTTGTCTTTGCCAACAAGAAAGCCGAGATGCAAAGACGAAAAGCCAGGTACCGTTCATAAATGGTTGTATAGAGGTAAATTCAGTCTTCCCAGCTTTCACTTAAACCCATAGTAACGAGTATAGGTATAGTGAGCGCTCCACTCCAAATGATATCTTTAGATGTCATACCTGTTGAAATCCTCACCAGGTAACAAGTAATCGAGAGATATTTCTAGGAAAGTCTGGCCTGTGGCTAGCCTTTCCTAGCTTGTCTGAACTGTGAGGCTCCTTGTCTTAGTATCCTGGTCTGTGAGGCTCCTTGTCTTAGTATCCTGGTCTGTGAGGCTCCTTGTCTTAGTATCCTGGTCTGTGAGGCTCCTTGTCTTAGTATCCTGGTCTGTGAGGCTCCTTGTCTTAGTATCCTGGTCTGTGAGGCTCCTTGTCTTAGTATCCTGAAGGTCACACAGTAATCATAGGGACATAACTGGCCGACCCCTCACAGTGTTCAAAAGGAAATTGTGCAGGTTTCGAACCTGTCCTTTCAACATCTTCCTTGTGTATATGACGAGAGTGAAGGAACCCAGTTCGAGCCGGCTACAGTAGTTTAAATGCTTCGCTGATTCTATGCTTGCAATGTGGCCTTCCTTGGCAGGGGGGTGTAAGGCCCCAACAATATCCCATACGCGATGGTTGGACGAGTATCATTACTGATGGTGCAGGCTTGGTCTCGCAGGCCCTCCGTTGTCAACGTGTTCATTTTACTGACCATTGCAATGTTTGCTTTATTGCGAGCACTGTGTTAAGATCATCCAGTGTCTTGACCAGACCACACACTGGAAGTTGAAGGGACGACGACGTTTCGGTCCGTCCTGGACCATTCTCAAGTCGATTCAGGTTGGTCTCAGATTCAGAATTGTCCAGGACGGACCGAAACGTCGTCGTCCCTTCAACTTCTAGTGTGTGGTCTGGTCAACATACTTGAGCCACGTTAGTGTGACTCATCACCTGCATCCAGTGTCATTACTCCAAGATGTCTGACTTGATCACTCCTCGTCTGTGACACTACCTGACTGCGTCTTGTGTCCTTGTACCTTTAATTTGGTAATGGAACTTAAACGAAGGAGTCATTTAAGTAGTCACTGGTAAATAACTCTCTATTTTCTGTTGTCCATTGAATGACTTGGAAGTGTCAGACTGAAATTTTTCCGCATCTTCTTCTGATGCCATTTTCATTCAGTTTTTGGTGTCAAAGATTGTCAAGACCGGAGCTTGACTCTGAGTGCCTGCCGCTCTTTGTAATTTGTTCGTTAGAAAATCCCGGAATAGATTTTTTAGGATCTGGGAGTAGAACAACTCCCAGAACCCCATCAAGCAGGTAACTACCTTCATACTTCACCTGTTACTCCCTCGTCTCTCACTTTATCAGATTATTCCTCACATTTTTATCATTTGTTCTTTGCATATGTAAAGACGTATTTAAGTTTCTTCCTATTGCTTGGATGACTTTCCCTTCTGTTTATACTGTTAATTCTCACAAGAGTGTTTTAATGTATGCTCAATGTGCGGGACTTGTCGTAAGGGTTTGCCTGTCACGGGAGGCCTGGGGGCCTGACGGCTGAGTGGACAGCGCTCGGTATTCGTTGTCCTAAGGTTCCGGGTTCGATCCCCGGCAGAGGCGGAAACAAATGGGCATAGTTTCTTTCACCCTGATGCACATGTTCACTCGGCAGTAAATAGGTACCTGGGAGTTACAGCTGCTACGGGCTTCTTCCTGGAGATGTGTAACAAAAAGGAGGCCTGGTCAGGGACCGGGCCGCGGAGACGTTGAGCCCCGAAATCATCGCAAGGTAATCTCATTCGTGTGATGGAATAGCGTGAAAACTTGTCACAAACTCTCATTAATTCCTCCTGATATTATAACTTAAGAGCGATTAAGTACCGTCCTGTACCCCTCCCCCTCCCCGGTACACACCAGAGGCACCGTCCTGTACCTCTCCCCCCCGGTACACACCAGAGGCACCGTCCTGTACCCCTCCCCGGTACACACCAGAAGCACCGTCCTGTACCCCTTCACCCCCCCGGTACACACCAGAGGCACCGTCCTGTACCCCCCCCCCGGTACACACCAGAGGCACCGTCCTGTACCCCCCCCCGGTACACACCAGAGGCACCGTCCTGTACCCCCCCCCCCGGTACACACCAGAGGCACCGTCCTGTACCCCTTCACCCCCCCCCCCGGTACACACCAGAGGCACCGTCCTGTACCCCTTCACCCCCCCCCCCCCCGGTACACACCAGAGGCACCGTCCTGAACCCCCCCCCCGGAACACACCAGAGGCACCGTCCTGTACCCTTCCCCCCCCCCCCCGGTACACCAGAAGCACCGTCCTGTACCCCTTCACCCCCCCCCGGAACACACCAGAGGCACCGTCCTGTACCCCCCCCCGGTACACAACAGAGGCACCGTCCTGTACCCTTCCCCCCCCGGTACACCAGAGGCACCGTCCTGTGCCCCTCCCCCCCCCCCGGTACACAACAGAGGCACCGTCCTGTACCCCTCCCCCCCGGTACACACCAGAGGCACCATCCTATACCCCTCCCCACCCCCCGGTACACACCAGAGGCACCGTCCTGTACCCCTCCCCCCCCCGGTACACACCAGAGGCACCGTCCTGTACCCCTCCCCCCCCCGGTACACACCAGAGGCACCGTCCTGTACCCCTCCCCCCCGGTACACACACAAGAGGCACCGTCCTGTACCCCTCCCCCCCCCCGGTACACCAGAGGCACCGTCCTGTACCCCTCCCCCCCCGGTACACAACAGAGGCACCGTCCTGTACCCCTCCCCCCCCCGGTACACAACGGAGGCACCGTCTTGTACCCCTCCCCCCCCCCGGTACACACCAGAGGCACCGTCCTGTACCCCTCCCCCCCCCGGTACACAACAGAGGCACCGTCCTGTACCCCTCCCCCCCGGTACACACCAGAGGCACCATCCTGTACCCCTCCCCACCCCCCGGTACACACCAGAGGCACCGTCCTGTACCCCTCCCCCCCCGGTACACACCAGAGGCACCGTCCTGTACCCCCCCCCGTACACAACAGCGGCACCGTCCTGTACCCCTCCCCCCCCCCCGGTACACAACAGAAGCACCGTCCTGTACCCCTCCCCCCCGGTACACAACAGAGGCACCGTCCTGTACCCCTCCTCCCCCCGGTACACAAGAGGCACCGTCCTGTACCCCTCCCCTCCCCGGTACACACCAGAGGCACCGTCCTGTACCCCTCCCCCCCCCCGGTACACAACAATGGCACCGTGCTGTACCCCTCCCCCCCCGTACACACCAGAGGCACCGTCCTGTACCCCTCCCCCCCCCCGGTACACACCAGAGGCACCGTCCTGTACCCCTCCCCGGTACACACCAGAGGCACCGTCCTGTACCCCCCCGGTACACACCAGAGGCACCGTCCTGTACCCCTCTCCCACCCCCCCGGTACACAAGAGGCACCGTCCTGTACCCCTCCCCCCCGGTACACAAGAGGCACCGTCCTGTACCCTCCCCCCCCCGGTACTCACCAGAGGCACCGTCCTGTACCCCCCCCGGTACACATCAGAGGCACCGTCCTGTACCCCCTCCCCGGTACACACCAGAGGCACCGTCCTGTACCCCTCCCCCCCGGTACACAAGAGGCACCGTCCTGTACCCCTCCCCCCCCCCGGTACACAACAGAGGCACCGTCCTTTACCCCTCCCCCCCCCCGGTACACAACAGAGGCACCGTCCTGTACCCCTCCCCCCTCCGGTACACAACAGAGGCACCGTCCTGTACCCCCCCCCGGTACACACCAGAGGCACCGTCCTGTACCCCTTCACCCCCCCCCCCGGTACACACCAGAGGCACCGTCCTGAACCCCCCCCCCCCGGAACACACCAGAGGCACCGTCCTGTACCCCCCCCCCGGTACACAACAGAGGCACCGTCCTGTACCCTTCCCCCCCCCCCGGTACACCAGAAGCACCGTCCTGTACCCCTTCACCCCCCCCCCGGAACACACCAGAGGCACCGTCCTGTACCCCCCCCGGTACACAACAGAGGCACCGTCCTGTACCCTTCCCCCCCCGGTACACCAGAGGCACCGTCCTGTGCCCCTCCCCCCCCCCCCCCCCCGGTACACAACAGAGGCACCGTCCTGTACCCCTCCCCCCCGGTACACACCAGAGGCACCATCCTGTACCCCTCCCCACCCCCCGGTACACACCAGAGGCACCGTCCTGTACCCCTCCCCCCCCGGTACACACCAGTGGCACCGTCCTGTACCCCTCCCCCCCCCGGTACACACCAGAGGCACCGTCCTGTACCCCTCCCCCCCGGTACACACACAAGAGGCACCGTCCTGTACCCCTCCCCCCCCTTGGTACACCAGAGGCACCGTCCTGTACCCCTCCCCCCCGGTACACAACAGAGGCACCGTCCTGTACCCCTCCCCCCCCCCGGTACACAACGGAGGCACCGTCTTGTACCCCTCCCCCCCCCCGGTACACACCAGAGGCACCGTCCTGTACCCCTCCCCCCCCCCGGTACACAACAGAGGCACCGTCCTGTACCCCTCCCCCCCGGTACACACCAGAGGCACCATCCTGTACCCCTCCCCACCCCCCGGTACACACCAGAGGCACCGTCCTGTACCCCTCCCCCCCCGGTACACACCAGAGGCACCGTCCTGTACCCCTCCCCCCCCCGGTACACACCAGAGGCACCGTCCTGTACCCCCCCCCGTACACAACAGCGGCACCGTCCTGTACCCCTCCCCCCCCCCGGTACACAACAGAAGCACCGTCCTGTACCCCTCCCCCCCGGTACACAACAGAGGCACCGTCCTGTACCCCTCCCCCCCCCGGTACACAAGAGGCACCGTCCTGTACCCCTCCCCTCCCCGGTACACACCAGAGGCACCGTCCTGTACCCCTCCCCCCCCCGGTACACAACAATGGCACCGTGCTGTACCCCTCCCCCCCCCGTACACACCAGAGGCACCGTCCTGTACCCCTCCCCCCCCCGGTACACACCAGAGGCACCGTCCTGTACCCCTCCCCGGTACACACCAGAGGCACCGTCCTGTACCCCCCCGGTACACACCAGAGGCACCGTCCTGTACCCCTCTCCCACCCCCCCGGTACACAAGAGGCACCGTCCTGTACCCCTCCCCCCCGGTACACAAGAGGCACCGTCCTGTACCCTCCCCCCCCGGTACTCACCAGAGGCACCGTCCTGTACCCCCCCGGTACACATCAGAGGCACCGTCCTGTACCCCCTCCCCGGTACACACCAGAGGCACCGTCCTGTACCCCTCCCCCCCGGTACACAAGAGGCACCGTCCTGTACCCCTCCCCCCCCGGTACACAAGAGGCACCGTCCTGTACCCCTCCCCCCCCCGGTACACAAGAGGCACCGTCCTTTACCCCTCCCCCCCCCGGTACACAACAGAGGCACCGTCCTGTACCCCTCCCCCCTCCGGTACACAACAGAGGCACCGTCCTGTACCCCTCCCCCCTCCGGTACACAACAGAGGCACCGTCCTGTACCCCTCCCCCCTCCGGTACACATCAGAGGCACCGTCCTGTACCCCCCGGTACACACCAGAGGCACCGTCCTGTACCCCTCCCCGGTACACACCAGAGGCACCGTCCTGTACCCCCCCCCGGTACACACCAGAGGCACCGTCCTGTACCCCCCCCCGGTACACACCAGAGGCACCGTCCTGTACCCCCCCCCGGTACACATCAGAGGCACCGTCCTGTACCCCCCCCGGTACACACCAGAGGCACCGTCCTGTACCCCCCCCCGGTACACACCAGAGGCACCGTCCTGTACCACCCCCCCCGGTAAACACCAGAGGCACCGTCCTGTACCCCCCGGTACACACCAGAGGCACCGTCCTGTACCCCCCGGTACACACCAGAGGCACCGTCCTGTACCCCCCGGTACACACCAGAGGCACCGTCCTGTACCCCTCCCCGGTACACACCAGAGGCACAGTCCTGTACCCCCCCCCCCCCCGGTACACACCAGAGGCACCGTCCTGTACCCCTCCCCGGTACACACCAGAGGCACCGTCCTGTACCCCTCCCCGGTACACACCAGAGGCACCGTCCTGTACCCCTCCCCGGTACACACCAGAGGCACCGTCCTGTACCCCCCGGTACACACCAGAGGCACCGTCCTGTACCCCCCGGTACACACCAGAGGCACCGTCCTGTACCCCTCCCCGGTACACACCAGAGGCACCGTCCTGTACCCCCCGGTACACACCAGAGGCACCGTCCTGTACCCCCCGGTACACACCAGAGGCACCGTCCTGTACCCCTCCCCGGTACACACCAGAGGCACCGTCCTGTACCCCGAGGCACCGTAGGTAGCGTGCTCCGGACCCTCGCGTGAGGTTTCTCATTCTTGGTATAAAAACTTTTAACATAAGTAAATATAAAAAATAAGGCAGTGTGCCGTGAGTGTGTGGAGGTCAGGTGAGGCAAGGTCACCACGGGGTCGTGGTGTGGGGAGGTCAGGTGAGGCAAGGTCACCACGGGGTCGTGGTGTGGGGAGGTCAGGTGAGGCAAGGTCACCACGGGGTCGTGGTGTGGGGAGGTCAGGTGAGGCAAGGTCACCACGGGCTCGTGGTGTGGGGAGGTCAGGTGAGGCAAGGTCACCACTGGCTCGTGGTGTGGGGAGGTCAGGTGAGGCAAGGTCACCACGGGGTCGTGGTGTGGGGAGGTCAGGTGAGGCAAGGTCACCACGGGGTCGTGGTGTGGGGAGGTCAGGTGAGGCAAGGTCACCACGGGGTCGTGGTGTGGGGAGGTCAGGTGAGGCAAGGTCACCACGGGGTCGTGGTGTGGGGAGGTCAGGTGAGGCAAGGTCACCACGGGCCCGTGGTGTGGGGAGGTCAGGTGAGGCAAGGTCACCACTGGCTCGTGGTGTGGGGAGGTCAGGTGAGGCAAGGTCACCACGGGGTCGTGGTGTGGGGAGGTCAGGTGAGGCAAGGTCACCACGGGGTCGTGGTGTGGGGAGGTCAGGTGAGGCAAGGTCACCACGGGGTCGTGGTGTGGGGAGGTCAGGTGAGGCAAGGTCACCACGGGGTCGTGGTGTGGGGAGGTCAGGTGAGGCAAAGTCACCACGGGGTGGTGGTGTGGGGAGGTCAGGTGAAGCAAGGTCACCACGGGCTCGTGGTGTGGGGAGGTCAGGTGAGGCAAGGTCACCACGGGGTCGTGGTGTGGGGAGGTCAGGTGAGGCAAGGTCACCACGGGCTCGTGGTGTGGGGAGGTCAGGTGAGGCAAGGTCACCACGGGGTCGTGGTGTGGGGAGGTCAGGTGAGGCAAGGTCACCACGGGGTCGTGGTGTGGGGAGGTCAGGTGAGGCAAGGTCACCACGGGCTCATGGTGTGTGGAGGTCATGTGAGGCAAGGTCACCACGGGCTCATGGTGTGTGGAGGTCATGTGAGGCAAGGTCACCACGGGCTCATGGTGTGGGGAGGTCAGGTGAGGCAAGGTCACCACGGGCTCATGGTGTGGGGAGGTCATGTGAGGCAAGGTCACCACGGGCTCATGGTGTGGGGAGGTCAGGTGAGGCAAGGTCACCACGGGCTCATGGTGTGGGGAGGTCAGGTGAGGCAAGGTCACCACGGGCTCATGGTGTGGGGAGGTCAGGTGAGGCAAGGTCACCACGGGCTCGTGGTGTGGGGAGGTCAGGTGAGGCAAGGTCACCACGGGCTCGTGGTGTGGGGAGGTCAGGTGAGGCAAGGTCACCACGGGCTCGTGGTGTGGGGAGGTCAGGTGAGGCAAGGTCACCACGGGCTCGTGGTGTGTGGAGGTCAGGTGAGGCAAGGTCACCACGGGCTCATGGTGTGTGGAGGTCATGTGAGGCAAGGTCACCACGGGCTCATGGTGTGGGGAGGTCAGGTGAGGCAAGGTCACCACGGGCTCATGGTGTGGGGAGGTCATGTGAGGCAAGGTCACCACGGGCTCATGGTGTGGGGAGGTCAGGTGAGGCAAGGTCACCACGGGCTCATGGTGTGGGGAGGTCAGGTGAGGCAAGGTCACCACGGGCTCATGGTGTGGGGAGGTCATGTGAGGCAAGGTCACCACGGGCTCATGGTGTGGGGAGGTCAGGTGAGGCAAGGTCACCACGGGCTCGTGGTGTGGGGAGGTCAGGTGAGGCAAGGTCACCACGGGCTCGTGGTGTGTGGAGGTCAGGTGAGGCAAGGTCACCACGGGCTCGTGGTGTGTGGAGGTCAGGTGAGGCAAGGTCACCACGGGCTCGTGGTGTGGGGAGGTCAGGTGAGGCAAGGTCACCACGGGCTCGTGGTGTGGGGAGGTCAGGTGAGGCAAGGTCACCACGGGCTCGTGGTGTGGGGAGGTCAGGTGAGGCAAGGTCACCACGGGCTCGTGGTGTGTGGAGGTCAGGTGAGGCAAGGTCACCACGGGCTCGTGGTGTGTGGAGGTCAGGTGAGGCAAGGTCACCACGGGCTCGTGGTGTGTGGAGGTCAGGTGAGGCAAGGTCACCACGGGCTCGTGGTGTGGGGAGGTCAGGTGAGGCAAGGTCACCACGGGCTCGTGGTGTGTGGAGGTCAGGTGAGGCAAGGTCACCACGGGCTCGTGGTGTGTGGAGGTCAGGTGAGGCAAGGTCACCACGGGCTCGTGGTGTGGGGAGGTCAGGTGAGGCAAGGTCACCACGGGCTCGTGGTGTGGGGAGGTCAGGTGAGGCAAGGTCACCACGGGCTCGTGGTGTGTGGAGGTCAGGTGAGGCAAGGTCACCACGGGCTCATGGTGTTAGGCAGCACCAGGCAGCATAGTACTGCTGCCTGGTGCAGTGTTGCACCACTCCCTAAAGGAGGCAATGAATTACAGGTAAATAATTATAGGCCGACAGCACTAACATCACACACATCAAACAGAAATCTTTGAAAGAATGCAAAGAACGCGTGGAGTTATCTTGAGATCTAGAGGTTATCTTGAGATGATTTCGGGGCTTAGCGTCCCCGCGGCACGGTCCTCGACCAGGCCTCCTTTTTGTTACACACCCCCAGGAAGCAGCCCGTAGCAGCTGTCTAACTCCCAGGTACCTATTTACTGCTAGGTAACAGGGGCATCAGAGTGAAAGAAACATTTTGCCCATTTGTCTCCATCTCAACCGGGGATCGAACCCGGAACCTCAGGACAACAAATCCGAAGCGCTGTCCATCCAGCTGTGAGGCGGAGTGTCAGCGTGTGTGTGTAACCCATGTGCTTAGACAACATGGGTTCAGAACAGGGCAATCCTGCCTCCCACAACTGCTAGACTACTGTGAGTACTGTGACTACTGTGTCGTGGCCTTAGATGCCTCGGATGGCTAGCAAAACGCTGATGTAATATATACGGATTTCGCAAAAGCCTTTGACAAATACGACCCTGGTGTTATTTTACACAAAATGCGTTCAAAAGAAATTACTGTAAAATATAGGAAGATGTATCATCAATTGTCTAACAGAACCCAATGTGTAATAGACAACAAAGTAAAATCCGGACCATTAACCGTGAAGAGCACAGTCCCCCAGGGTACTGTGCTTGCTCCAGTACTCTCCCTCATCCTCATATCGGACATAGACAAGGACACAACCTATAGCACTGTATCATCCTTAATAGATGACACGAGGGATTTTTATGAGAGTAGACAACATAGAGGACACGGCAAACCTCCAATCTGATTTAAATAAGCGTCTTTCAATGGGCTACAGAAAATAATGTTTAACGAAGATTGGGATTGGGATTAGGATTGTTTAATGAAAAATGGGATTGGGATTGTATATGAGTGGGATTGGGTGGTTATAAATAGGAGCTGCCTCGCATGGGCCAATAGGCCTTCTGCAGTTACCTTTGTTCTTATGTAAGATAAATTCCAACTCCATCGCTATGGAAAAAGCAAAAATATAAAAACGGAAAGCACACACAACGCAGTCAAATTGCTCTATAAAACATCTGGGCGTAATCACGCAGAAGAACTTCTAAAGAGCAAAAGCTGTACCAATGATGAAACATTTGAAAGCATTGTTACTCTCTAGGAGTTGATTATCGTGGCACAATGACAGTCCCTTTCAAAGCTGGAGAAATTGCTGACCTGGAGAGCGTGCAGAGGTCTTTCCTAGCTGAATCCACTCACTAAAACATCTAAATTATTGGGACCACTTAAAGAAACATGTATTCTTTAGAGCGCTGGAGAGACATGCATAATAATTTACACGGGGAAAATTGTAGAGGGGCTGGTCCCAAACCTGCACACAGAAATAACACATGAGACCAGAAGGCATGGCAGGATGTGCAGAATATCCCCGTTGAAGAGCAGAGGTGCAACAGGTACTCTGAGAGAGAACTATCAACATCCGAGACTGTTCAACACGCTTCCACTACACATAAGGGACATAACTGGCCGACCCCTCACAGTGATCAAGAGAGAAATCATCAAGATCCCAAGACTGTTCAACACGCTTCCACTACCTAGACAATCATGGGACAATATACATGGGAGATTTTAATGCTAGACATATTACGCTGGGAGACGGTACTAACAACGATAATGCATGCAAATTTATCAAATGTTTATGACAACAGATTAACCGTGTATACTACGGATACCCAAACTCATTTATTGGGAGGCAGACTTGATTATGTAATGGGTAGAAACCTTGTGCAAGATAGGATGGAATGTTCGTTGGTAAATCGCTTGGTTAGTGATCACTATGCAGTTTCTGCTTCCTGTGAGGTACAGTGTGATGTACCTAATAGGCATCAGAGAGGGAAAATGAATATTCCATATGGCTTGCATGACCACTTTATTAATTGTATATCAAAATGGTATCAAGATTACACAATAACGAATGTACAAGCCTTCTCCAGAGATCTCGTTGATACGATTACTACCTACTATGACACATGGGTGTGTTGGGGAACAGGTCGTAAGCCTAGCAGAAGTGGGCAACACCTACCACCATCCAAGTGGGTCCTTGACCCCGTATTTGTTAAAGAACATGAACGAGTAAAGCAACTTGGAGATACGTACAAACGAACCAAAGCACAAGGTGACTTGCATGCATTTCTAGTTACAAATAGAGAGGTGAGAGACATGAGCAACGTTATACGTAATAAACATTGGGAAGAGTTTCTACAAAGTATAAATGAGCAAATAACACTTGTTGAAGTTTGGGGAAAGATACGAAAAATCTCTAGAAGCAGCCCAACCAAACCGCTGCACCACAGCCCACTAGAACAAGCAAACATTCTCCTTGATCAATGGGCACTAACATCGAGCTACGACTCACTCCCAATTAACATACAGCACAAACTTGATGACACACGCCCCAACAGACAACGAACCATCAATCTTGCCTGTACAGCTATCGACGTGTCGGACCTTAATGATGTAACTGAATGGGAATTAAATCATGCACTAAAGATGGGAAAATCAACTGCTGGAGAGGATGGTATTACTTACAGTCTACTGAGATTAGTCTCACACGTACCAGGTTATCCACTATTAGTGTTGTACAGAATGAGTTTACGTGAAGGAGTATTACCTGATGCTTGGACAAAGAGTGTCATTGTTCCCATCCCCAAACCACACTCAGATAATTATAGACCCATATCTCTAACATCGTGTGTTTGTAAAGTGCTTGAACGTATTGTTCTTAACCGACTCATGTATCGTATACAGGGGCACCTGTCACCCCAACTGTTTGGATTTATGCCCGGGCTCAGTACACAACACTGTTTTGCTGAGTACTTCGCACATATTGAAGCTTCCCCTCAAACAGTCTTCATTGACCTAGCAGCAGCTTTTGATACAGCAAACAGAGAAATCATACTGGAACAGCTTGCCGAGCTGGGAATACAAGGAAAATTACTGAAATGGATAAAGGGCTATTTGTCTAATCGAACAGCATATGTTTTGTTTAATGGTGTTAAAAGCACAGAGAGCAAACACTTTGAACTGGGAACTCCACAAGGAGGGGTCCTCAGCCCCTTGTTGTTCAACGTTCTGATGCATAAACTTATTAAAGATCTTCCAACTAATAATGAAGACACTGTCATTTGTTATGCTGATGATGTATGTTTACAGGCTGCCACCGAGCCTAGAATGCAAGTTCTGCTCGACGCTTTTGCTACTAGAGCTGAGGAATGTGGCCTCCTTATCTCTGTACAGAAAACTCGTGCCCTCATTCCATGTGGTATTCCACCACCCAGTTATCATATAGATGGGCGAGCACTTGAGAACTGCGAGTCTTACAGATACCTTGATGTCCCCATTAACGACCCTGGGTACCTTTCTTCTCTCAAGAGGAGACTTTGGGAGAGATTAAAGCCCTTGCGGGTCCTTGTTGGTGTCAATCATGGACTTAACGTGAGACTTGCTAGAATGTTTTATGTATCATTTATACGCTCTGTGATTGACTACAATGCTCTACATCTCACACTGTATACTGACAAAGAGCTGAAATCTCTTGAAACTTTGCAAAATGAAGCTATGCGTCTCATCCTTGGGGCTCCAAAGTCCACGAGAATAGTTAATATGAGAGCAGAGTTAAAATTACCTACCATAAGCGAGAGAATTTTGTCTATTAGCACAGTTTTCGGCGTGAAGGCATTGAGTAGATCTAGACAACACATGAAGTTTCAAGCTAAACTTTCTAATATGCTGCACTCACCTGAGGTCTATAGAAGAAGAACGAAATCTGATTATGTATATTGGTTCTACAAGGTAGCCAACTCCATCAAAATATTAAATATGTACCCAACTCAACTAATGATTAATCAGCCAATTACTCCATGGGATAACTGGGATCTATCAGTTGTTTTTATAAATGCGCCCAAGAAAGATAGTGTGCACACTACATTGTTAAAACAGTTAACACTGAAAAGCATCACTGAAAGTACTCAGAGTATAGGTAACGATGTTTATCAGTGCTATACCGACGGCTCTGTAGAAGAAGGTGGACGATGTACCGGATGTGCATGTAACATATTTGAACAATCTTCTCTCGTACATACAGCAATGAAGCGCGTCAATGACTGGGCAAGTACAACTCAAACCGAACTTGCAGGCATATACCTTGCCACTGAATTTTTAAAAGACAAAGGCAGTGGACTTATATACTGTGACTCGCAGAGTGCACTCCTGGCACTGAATGCACATAGTAGTAACACCCAGAAAATAATCAGTGATATTCGAATGAATGTTTTAGCTGCTAAAGAAAACAGATTTGAGGTTAAATTCCTATGGATACCATCACATGTTGGCATCTCAAGGCATGACACTGTTGATATGCTTGCTAAGACAGCCTTCAGAAAACCAGTGGTAGAAATTGATATGGGTGTTTCATTAGCAGTGACAAAGAGAATACTTAAACAAATATCTAATGAAAATCTCACCGACCTAACAAATTCACAAAGACCTGAAAGTTGTAGCATTAAATATTATGATAGATATCGTGAGGGGACATTCACATATGGGACTAATAGAACAAGAACCCGGCATTGTGATGTTATAGTGTCCAGAATACGCCTGGGATATAGACGTATCTGGCAGCTTTCTCAAAACCCAAATGTCGAGTACACAATGTGTCAACTTTGTGAAAGAGAAAACATGCACGCTCTTGAACATTATATTGTAGAATGTCCCATATTGACTGACTTTCGCCCTCCTGGGCTAAGGTATGCTGAACTCTGTAATTACTATATGAGTACTGGAACACTTGATGATATATTGGACTTGTATCCAAGATTGACCATGTAATGTATCATTTATACAATGTATATATATGATGTAACTCTATAACCTGAGCTTGTAAAAGCACCTTCATCACCTTCAGTGATTAAGTGCTTAATTGCACACTAGTTTCTCTGTCAGCTATCTCACCCTGTCAGAGTAAATGAGACAGATGTATGTGAATGCATGTGTGTGTATATATGTATGTATATGTGTGTGTGTATGTATATGTATGGGTATAAAGTATATATGGAAGCTGATCAGAATTACATTTCACCTTTGTGAATGTACATTAATGACACTATGTTAAAGACACATCTAACACTTTATGTAGGGCATACGTAAATCTGTGTATCTATGTATTTACGTATATAGGTTAGCTTAGCATTATAAAAGCACCGAATCACCTTCTGTGGTTGAGTGTTCAATAAACCCTTGAACTATATGTTTAACATTTCTCTAACCCTGTCCATGGAGGACAGAAGAAAATGTATATATGCTGGTTAGCATTGTAAATGTGTGGCCACGTCTGTGGTAGAAAAAAAAATACACATAAGGGGCATAACTGGCCGACCCCTCACAGTGTTCAAGAGAGAACTATCAACATCAGAGGTCCGAGACTGTTCAACACGCTTCCACTACACATAAGGGACATAACTGGCAGACCCCTCACAGTGTTCAAGAGAGAACTATCAACATCAGAGGTCCGAGACTGTTCAACACGCTTCCACTACACATAAGGGACATAACTGGCCGACCCCTCACAGTGTTCAAGAGAGAACTATCAACATCAGAGGTCCGAGACTGTTCAACACGCTTCCACTACACATAAGGGACATAACTGGCAGACCCCTCACAGTGTTCAAGAGAGAACTATCAACATCAGAGGTCCGAGACTGTTCAACACGCTTCCACTACACATAAGGGACATAACTGGCCGACCCCTCACAGTGTTCAAGAGAGAACTATCAACATCAGAGGTCCGAGACTGTTCAACACGCTTCCACTACACATAAGGGACATAACTGGCCGACCCCTCACAGTGTTCAAGAGAGAACTATCAACATCAGAGGTCCGAGACTGTTCAACACGCTTCCACTACACATAAGGGACATAACTGGCCGACCCCTCACAGTGTTCAAGAGAGAACTATCAACATCAGAGGCCCGAGACTGTTCAACACGCTTCCACTACACATAAGGGACATAACTGGCCGACCCCTCACAGTGTTCAAGAGAGAACTATCAACATCAGAGGCCCGAGACTGTTCAACACGCTTCCACTACACATAAGGGACATAACTGGCAGACCCCTCACAGTGTTCAAGAGAGAACTTGATAAACACCTCCAAAGGATACCTGATCAACCAGGCTGTGACTCATACGTCAGGCTGCGAGCAGCCGCGTCCAACAGCCTGGTTGACCAAACCACCACACAGGAGGCCTAGTCAGAGACCGGGGCCAAGGGGACATTGAGCCCCGGAACCAACAACAGCTGGTCGACAGTTCACTAGTGGTCACCTGAACCAATGTCAGACCAGCTGCCTTGTGTCTACTACCAGTAAACTTGTTCATTAAGAACGCGATCACAGGGGACAGAGTTTTTCACCCTGATGCACTCGTTCACCTAGCAGTAAATAGGTACCTAGGAGTTAGGCAGCTGCTACTGGCTGCTTCCTGGGGGTGGAGGCCTGGTCGAGGACCGGGCCGCGGGGACAACAAGCTCCGAAATTCTCAAGATAACCTCAAGATAACAGTAGCACTAAAAATACTAGGAGTATACATCGAGACAATTAGCGTGTATATATCGTATGTATACTGTATGTATGCATACAGTGGATAAAGTACAAATTTCCTTCACTTCCGGAGAAGAAAAAAAATAGTGTGGAACTTGGGGTCGTATTTTGTACAGGACCTGGCCGTAAGTCCTGTTTAAAGTCCTCTTGGGACTTACAAACGTCTTGTTTACGTTTTTTGCGAAATGGAAATGCTGTTTTATTGGCAAACTGTCCAGTAAGTCCTGACCACCCGGAGGCTGTATTGGAGACGCTCAGAGCTGGGGAGTTATGGGTCATATTGGTGACGGGTGACACCGGCTGCCCTCCTGAGGGTGACACCTGCCTTCACCAGGTGAGGCGGAGGCATCAGCCAGCTTCACTATGTGAGGCGGAGGCATCAGCCAGCTTCACTATGTGAGGCGGAGGCATCAGCCAGCTTCACTATGTGAGGCGGAGGCATCAGCCAGCTTCACCAGGTCAGACACATCAGCCAGCTTCACCAGGTGAGGCAGAGGCATCAGCCAGCTTCACCAGGTGAGGCAGAGGCATCAGCCAGCTTCACCAGGTGAGGCAGAGGCATCAGCCAGCTTCACCAGGTGAGGCAGAGGCATCAGCCAGCTTCACCAGGTGAGGCAGAGGCATCGGACTGCTTCACCAGGTGAGGCAGAGGCATCACCCAGATTCACCAGGTCATAGACAGGCATCAGCCAGCTTCACCAGGTCAGACAGACACATCAGCCAGCTTCACCAGGTCAGACAGACACATCAGCCAGCTTCACCAGGTCAGACAGAGGCATCAGCCAGCTTCACCAGGTCAGACAGAGGCACCAGCCAGCTTCACCAGGTCAGACAGAGGCATCAGCCAGCTTCACCAGGTCAGACAGATGCACCAGCCAGCTTCACCAGGTCAGACAGAGGTATCAGCCAGCTTCACCAGGTCAGACAGATGCACCAGCCAGCTTCACCAGGTCAGACAGAGGCATCAGCCAGCTTCACCAGGTCAGACAGATGCACCAGCCAGCTTCACCAGGTCAGACAGATGCACCAGCCAGCTTCACCAGGTCAGACAGGCACCAGCCAGCTTCACCACGTCAGACAGATGCACCAGCCAGCTTCACCAGGTCAGACAGGCACCAGCCAGCTTCACCAGGTCAGACAGATGTACCAGCCAGCTTCACCAGGTCAGACAGAGGCACCAGCCAGCTTCACCAGGTCAGACAGATGCACCAGCCAGCTTCACCAGGTCAGACAGAGGCACCAGCCAGCTTCACCAGGTCAGACAGATGCACCAGCCAGCTTCACCAGGTCAGACAGAGGCACCAGCCAGCTTCACCAGGTCAGACAGATGCACCAGCCAGCTTCACCAGGTCAGACAGATGCACCAGCCAGCTTCACCATGTCAGACAGGCACCAGCCAGCTTCACCAGGTCAGACAGATGCACCAGCCAGCTTCACCAGGTCAGACAGATGCACCAGCCAGCTTCACCATGTCAGACAGGCACCAGCCAGCTTCACCAGGTCAGACAGATGCACCAGCCAGCTTCACCAGGTCAGACAGATGCACCAGCCAGCTTCACCAGGTCAGACAGATGCACCAGCCAGCTTCACCAGGTCAGACAGAGGCACCAGCCAGCTTCACCAGGTCAGACAGATGCACCAGCCAGCTTCACCAGGTCAGACAGATGCACCAGCCAGCTTCACCAGGTCAGACAGATGCACCAGCCAGCTTCACCAGGTCAGACAGAGGCACCAGCCAGCTTCACCAGGTCAGACAGATGCACCAGCCAGCTTCACCAGGTCAGACAGAGGCACCAGCCAGCTTCACCAGGTCAGACAGAGGCACCAGCCAGCTTCACCAGGTCAGACAGAGGCACCAGCCAGCTTCACCAGGTCAGACAGAGGCACCAGCCAGCTTCACCAGGTCAGACAGAGGCACCAGCCAGCTTCACCAGGTCAGACAGAGGCACCAGCCAGCTTCACCAGGTCAGACAGAGGCACCAGCCAGCTTCACCAGGTCAGACAGAGGCACCAGCCAGCTTCACCAGGTCAGACAGAGGCACCAGCCAGCTTCACCAGGTCAGACAGAGGCACCAGCCAGCTTCACCAGGTCAGACAGAGGCACCAGCCAGCTTCACCAGGTCAGACAGAGGCACCAGCCAGCTTCACCAGGTCAGACAGAGGCACCAGCCAGCTTCACCAGGTCAGACAGAGGCACCAGCCAGCTTCACCAGGTCAGACAGAGGCACCAGCCAGCTTCACCAGGTCAGACAGAGGCACCAGCCAGCTTCACCAGGTCAGACAGAGGCACCAGCCAGCTTCACCAGGTCAGACAGAGGCACCAGCCAGCTTCACCAGGTCAGACAGAGGCACCAGCCAGCTTCACCAGGTCAGACAGAGGCACCAGCCAGCTTCACCAGGTCAGACAGAGGCACCAGCCAGCTTCACCAGGTCAGACAGAGGCACCAGCCAGCTTCACCAGGTCAGACAGAGGCACCAGCCAGCTTCACCAGGTCAGACAGAGGCACCAGCCAGCTTCACCAGGTCAGACAGAGGCACCAGCCAGCTTCACCAGGTCAGACAGAGGCACCAGCCAGCTTCACCAGGTCAGACAGAGGCACCAGCCAGCTTCACCAGGTCAGACAGAGGCACCAGCCAGCTTCACCAGGTCAGACAGAGGCACCAGCCAGCTTCACCAGGTCAGACAGAGGCACCAGCCAGCTTCACCAGGTCAGACAGATGCACCAGCCAGCTTCACCAGGTCAGACAGAGCCGCAGAAACTTAACTTTGAGCTCCGAGGTCGGGCTCCTTCTTTGTCCGTTCAGTCCTGGGATTATGTGACAACTTAATTTTAATCACGTTAAGTTTAAGTGAGGCTTGAGGTATTATTGTTGTGGTTGGCGTGGTTGTTGTGGTTGGCGTGGTTGTTGGGGTTGGCGTGGCTGGCGTGGTTGTTGGGGGCTGGCGTGGTTGTTGTGGTTGGCGTGGTTGTTGGGGTTGGCGTGGTTGTTGGGGTTGGCGTGGTTGTTGTGGTTGGCGTGGTTGTTGGGGGCTGGCGTGGTTGTTGTGGTTGGCGTGGTTGTTGGGGGCTGGCGTGGTTGTTGTGGTTGGCGTGGTTGTTGGGGTTGTTGTGGTTGTTGGGGGCTGGCGTGGTTGTTGT
The DNA here is from genome assembly GCF_040958095.1 of Procambarus clarkii. Lineage (NCBI taxonomy): Eukaryota > Metazoa > Arthropoda > Malacostraca > Decapoda > Cambaridae > Procambarus > Procambarus clarkii. The sequence continues at coordinate 28,034,269 of NC_091175.1, forward strand.
GGTTGGCGTGGTTGTTGGGGTTGTTGGGGGCTGGCGTGGTTGTTGTGGTTGGCGTGGTTGTTGGGGTTGTTGGGGTTGTTGGGGGCTGGCGTGGTTGTTGTGGTTGGCGTGGTTGTTGGGGTTGGCGTGGTTGGCGTGGTTGTTGGGGGCTGGCGTGGTTGTTGGGGGCTGGCGTGGTTGTTGGGGGCTGGCGTGGTTGTTGGGGTTGGCGTGGTTGTTGTGGTTGGCGTGGTTGTTGTGGTTGTTGGGGTTGGCGTGGTTGTTGTGGTTGGCGTGGTTTTTGTGGTTGTTGTGGTTGGCGTGGTTGTTGGGGTTGCCGTGGTTGTTGGGGGTTGTTGTGGTTGTTGGGGGCTGGCGTGGTTGTTGGGGGCTGGCGTGGTTGTTGGGGGCTGGCGTGGTTGTTGGGGGCTGGCGTGGTTGTTGGGGGCTGGCGTGGTTGTTGGGGGCTGGCGTGGTTGTTGGGGGCTGGCGTGGTTGTTGGGGGCTGGCGTGGTTGTTGGGGGCTGGCGTGGTTGTTGGGGTTGGCGTGGTTGTTGTGGTTGGCGTGGTTGTTGTGGTTGGCGTGGTTGGCGTGGTTGTTGTGCTTGGCGTGGTTGTTGTGCTTGGCGTGGTTGTTGTGGTAGGCGTGGTTGTTGGGGGCTGGCGTGGTTGTTGGGGGCTGGCGTGGTTGTTGGGGTTGGCGTGGTTGTTGGGGGCTGGCGTGGTTGTTGTGGTTGGCGTGGTTGTTGGGGTGGGGGCTTGTGTGGTTGTTGGGGTGAGGGTTGGGGTGGTTGTTGGGGTGGAGGCTGGCGTGGTTTTTGGGGTGAGGGCTGGCGTGGTTGTTGGGGTGGGGGCTGGCGTGGTTGTTGAGGTTGGGGTGGTTGTTGGGGGCTGGCGTGGTTGTTGTGGTTGGCGTGGTTGTTGGGGTGGGGGCTGGTGTGGTTGTTGGGGTGAGGGTTGGCGTGGTTGTTGGGGTGAGGGTTGGCGTGGTTGTTGAGGGTTGGCGTGGTTGTTAAGGGCTGGCGTGGTTGTTGGGGGCTGGCGTGGTTGTTGGGGTGAGGGCTGGCGTGGTTGTTGGGGTGAGGGCTGGTGTGGTTGTTGGGGTGAGGGCTGGCGTAGTAGTTGGGGTGAGGGTTGGCGTGGTTGTTGGGGTGAGGGTTGGCGTGGTTGTTGGGGTGAGGGCTGGTGTGGTTGTTGGGGTGAGGGCTGGCGTGGTTGTTGGGGTGAGGGTTGGCGTGGTTGTTGGGGTGAGGGTTGGCGTGGTTGTTGGGGTGAGGGTTGGCGTGGTTGTTGGGGTGAGGGCTGGCGTGGTTGTTGGGGTGAGGGCTGGTGTGGTTGTTGGGGTGAGGGCTGGTGTGGTTGTTGGGGTGAGGGCTGGTGTGGTTGTTGGGGTGAGGGCTGGTGTGGTTGTTGGGGTGAGGGCTGGTGTGGTTGTTGGGGTGAGAGCTGGCGTGGTTGTTGGGGTGGGGCTGGCGTGGTTGTTGGGGTGGGGGCTGGCGTGGTTGTTGGGGTGAGGGCTGGCGTGGTTGTTGGGGTGAGGGCTGGCGTGGTTGTTGGGGTGGGGGCTGGCGTGGTTGTTGGGGGCTAGCGTGGTTGTTGGGGTGGGGGGCTGGCGTGGTTGTTGGGGTGAGGGCTGGCGTGGTTGTTGGGGTGAGGGCTGGCGTGGTTGTTGGGGTGGGGGCTGGCGTGGTTGTTGGGGTGGGGGCTGGCGTGGTTGTTGGGGTGGGGGCTGGCGTGGTTGTTGGGGTGGGGGCTGGCGTGGTTGTTGGGGTGGGGGCTGGCGTGGTTGTTGGGGTGGGGGCTGGCGTGGTTGTTGGGGTGAGGGCTGGCGTGGTTGTTTGGGTGAGGGCTGGCGTGGTTGTTTGGGTGAGGGCTGGCGTGGTTGTTGGGGTGAGGGCTGGCGTGGTTGTTGGGGTGAGGGCTGGCGTGGTTGTTGGGGTGAGGGCTGGCGTGGTTGTTGGGGTGAGGGCTGGCGTGGTTGTTGGGGTGAGGGCTGGCGTGGTTGTTGGGGTGAGGGCTGGCGTGGTTGTTGGGGTGAGGGCTGGCGTGGTTGTTGGGGGCTGGCGTGGTTGTTGGGGGCTGGCGTGGTTGTTGGGGGCTGGCGTGGTTGTTGGGGTGGGGGCTGGCGTGGTTGTTGGGGTGAGGGCTGGTGTGGTTGTTGGGGTGAGGGCTGGTGTGGTTGTTGGGGGCTGGCGTGGTTGTTGGGGGCTGGCGTGGTTGTTGGGGGCTGGCGTGGTTGTTGGGGTGAGGGCTGGCGAGGTTGTTGGGGTGAGGGCTGGCGTGGTTGTTGGGGTGAGGGCTGGTGTGGTTGTTGGGGTGAGGGCTGGCGTGGTTGTTGGGGTGGGGGCTGGCGTGGTTGTTGGGGTGGGGGCTGGCGTGGTTGTTGGGGTGAGGACTGGCGTGGTTGTTGGGGTGGGGGCTGGCGTGGTTGTTCGGGTGAGGGGCTGGCGTGGTTGTTGGGGTGAGGGGCTGGCGTGGTTGTTGGGGTGAGGGCTGGCGTGGTTGTTGGGGCCTGGCTTGGTTGTTGGGGGCTGGCGTGGTTGTTGGGGTGGGGGCTGGCGTGGTTGTTGGGGTGAGGGCTGGCGTGGTTGTTGGGGCCTCTCGTGGTTGTTGGGGTGAGGGCTGGCGTGGTTGTTGGGGTGAGGGCTGGCGTGGTTGTTGGGGTGAGGGCTGGCGTGGTTGTTGGGGGCTGGCGTGGTTGTTGGGGTGGGGGCTGGCGTGGTTGTTGGGTTAATGTGACCAATAGAGGGGTTGGTCCCAAACCTGCACACAGAAATAACACCACATGAGACCAGAAGGCATGGCAGGATGTGCAGAATATCCCCGTTGAAAAGCAGAGGTGCAACAGGTACTTTGAGAGAGAACTCTATCAACATCAGAGGCCCGAGACTGTTCAACACGCTTCCACTACACATAAGGGGCATAACTGGCCGACCCCTCACAGTGTTCAAGAGAGAACTATCAACATCAGAGGCCCGAGACTGTTCAACACGCTTCCACTACACATAAGGGGCATAACTGGCCGACCCCTCACAGTGTTCAAGAGAGAACTATCAACATCAGAGGTCCGAGACTGTTCAACACGCTTCCACTACACATAAGGGGCATAACTGGCCGACCCCTCACAGTGTTCAAGAGAGAACTATCAACATCAGAGGTCCGAGACTGTTCAACACGCTTCCACTACACATAAGGGACATAACTGGCCGACCCCTCAGTGTTCAAGAGGGAACTATCAACATCAGAGGCCCGAGACTGTTCAACACGCTTCCACTACACATAAGGGGCATAACTGGCCGACCCCTCACAGTGTTCAAGAGAGAACTGGATAAGCACCTCCCAAAGGATACCTGATCAACGAGGCTGTGACTCATCCGTCAGGCTGCGAGCAGCCGCGTCCAACGGCCTGGTTGACCAGTCCAGCAACCAGGAGGCCTGGTCGACGACCGGGCCGCGGGGACACTAAGCCCCGGATTCCCGGAAGATCCTCAAGGTAACATCAAGGTAGGTAGCAGTAAGGTAACGTAACCCGACCAGACGTGTCCTGACCCGACCAGTCATGACCCGACCAGACCCGACCCGACCCGACCAGCCCTCTCATTATCCTCACATCACCCACGACGCACAGTAAAGCCGTCCATTTGGAAGCTTCCAAAATACAATGAAATGTAAATTTTCGCACTTTACTCTCCCATTTAGTATAATTATTTTACTTAGAGCATTTATGTTGATTCGTAAGGAAGGCGGACTGTCACTGCTGTAGAGGGGGCAGCTGTCACTGCTGTAGAGGGGGCAGCTGTCACTGCTGTAGAGGGGGCAGCTGTCACTGCTGTAGAGGGGGCAGCTGTCACTGCTGTTGAGGGGGCAGCTGTCACTGCTGTTGAGGGGGCAGCTGTCACTGCTGTAGAGGGGGCAGCTGTCACTGCTGTAGAGGGGGCAGCTGTCACTGCTGTAGAGGGGGCAGCTGTCACTGCTGTAGAGGGCGCAGCTGTCGCTGCTGTAGAGGGGGCAGCTGTCGCTGCTGTAGAGGGGGCAGCTGTCACTGCTGTAGAGGGGGCAGCTGTCACTGCTGTAGAGGGGGCAGCTGTCACTGCTGTAGAGGGGGCAGCTGCCACTGCTGTAGAGGGGGCAGCTGCCACTGCTGTAGAGGGGGGCAGCTGCCACTGCTGTAGAGGGGGGCAGCTGTCACTGCTGTAGAGGGGGGCAGCTGTCACTGCTGTAGAGGGGGGCAGCTGTCACTGTTGTAGAGGGGGCAGCTGTCACTGCTGTGGAGGGGGCAGCTGTCACTGCTGTAGAGGGGGCAGCTGTCACTGCTGTAGAGGGGGCAGCTGTCACTGCTGTAGAGGGGGGGGCAGCTGTCACTGCTGTAGAGGGGGGGGGCAGCTGTCACTGCTGTAGAGGGGGGGGCAGCTGTCACTGCTGTAGAGGGGGGCCAGCTGTCACTGCTGTAGAGGGGGGGCAGCTGTCACTGCTGTAGAGGGGGGGCAGCTGTCACTGCTGTAGAGGGGGGGGCAGCTGCCACTGCTGTAGAGGAGGACGCAGCTGTCACTGCTGTAGAGGGGGGGGCAGCTGTCACTGCTGTAGAGGGGGCAGCTGTCACTGCTGTAGAGGGCGCAGCTGTCACTGCTGTAGAGGGGGCAGCTGTCACTGCTGTAGAGGGGGCAGCTGTCACTGCTGTAGAGGGGCCAGCTGTCACTGCTGTAGAGGGGCCAGCTGTCACTGCTGTAGAGGGGCCAGCTGTCACTGCTGTAGAGGGGCCAGCTGTCACTGCTGTAGAGGGGCCAGCTGTCACTGCTGTAGAGGGGCCAGCTGTCACTGCTGTAGAGGGGCCAGCTGTCACTGCTGTAGAGGGGCCAGCTGTCACTGCTGTAGAGGGGCCAG
>NC_091175.1:28044128-28069128 GCF_040958095.1 Procambarus clarkii
TACTGTGACGTGACCATGTCCAGTGTTACTGTGACGTGACCATGTCCAGTGTTACTGTGACGTGACCATGTCCAGTGTTACTGTGACGTGACCATGTCCAGTGTTACTGTGACGTGACCATGTCCAGTGTTACTGTGACGTGACCATGTCCAGTGTTACTGTGACGTGACCATGTCCAGTGTTACTGTGACGTGACCATGTCCAGTGTTACTGTGACGTGACCATGTCCAGTGTTACTGTGACGTGACCATGTCCAGTGTTACTGTGACGTGACCATGTCCAGTGTTACTGTGACGTGACCATGTCCAGTGTTACTGTGACGTGACCATGTCCAGTGTTACTGTGACGTGACCATGTCCAGTGTTACTGTGACGTGACCATGTCCAGTGTTACTGTGACGTGACCATGTCCAGTGTTACTGTGACGTGACCATGTCCAGTGTTACTGTGACGTGACCATGTCCAGTGTTACTGTGACGTGACCATGTCCAGTGTTACTGTGACGTGACCATGTCCAGTGTTACTGTGACGTGACCATGTCCAGTGTTACTGTGACGTGACCATGTCCAGTGTTACTGTGACGTGACCATGTCCAGTGTTACTGTGACGTGACCATGTCCAGTGTTACTGTGACGTGACCATGTCCAGTGTTACTGTGACGTGACCATGTCCAGTGTTACTGTGACGTGACCATGTCCAGTGTTACTGTGACGTGACCATGTCCAGTGTTACTGTGACGTGACCATGTCCAGTGTTACTGTGACGTGACCATGTCCAGTGTTACTGTGACGTGACCATGTCCAGTGTTACTGTGACGTGACCACGTCCAGTGTTACTGTGACGTGACCACGTCCAGTGTTACTGTGACGTGACCACGTCCAGTGTTACTGTGACGTGACCACGTCCAGTGTTACTGTGACGTGACCACGTCCAGTGTTACTGTGACGTGACCACGTCCAGTGTTACTGTGACGTGACCACGTCCAGTGTTACTGTGACGTGACCACGTCCAGTGTTACTGTGACGTGACCACGTCCAGTGTTACTGTGACGTGACCACGTCCAGTGTTACTGTGACGTGACCACGTCCAGTGTTACTGTGACGTGACCACGTCCAGTGTTACTGTGACGTGACCACGTCCAGTGTTACTGTGACGTGACCACGTCCAGTGTTACTGTGACGTGACCACGTCCAGTGTTACTGTGACGTGACCACGTCCAGTGTTACTGTGACCTGGACCCCACCACCTTCTCGGGGAGTAGAAGAACTCGCGAAACCCTCTCCAGGTATGTTCCAGGTATTCTCCAGACGTCATTGTGTCCTGAAGATGCTGGAGATCTTAAAGTCCCTGCAGGATGCTGAGGACTCTCCAGACACAATGGTGAACATTCTCCACGATCCTGCAGAAACAATGGGCAGCGTTTCTTTCACCCTGATGCTCCTGTTACCTAGCAGTAAATAGGTACCTGGGAGTTAGTCAGCGGTCACGGGCTGTTTCCTGGGGATGGAGGCCTGGTCGGGGACCGGGCCGCGGGGTCACTAAGCCCCGATCATCTCAAGATAACGCCTCGTGGTATTATTGGCAAGATTTTTGTATCTGGGGTCATGATTTATAAGAAAGTAAAGCCAAAAACTTTCATTAATTTTCAGAAGAAGGGAAATAGAAAAATAGGATCAAGCAAGTATCAAGCAGATTCTTGGAGGCCTAGTCGAGGACCGGGCCGCGGAGACGTTAAACCCCGAAATCATCTCAAGATAACTTCTCAAGATAATTATTATTTCTTGAAGCTTTAGTAGTGAAACAATGTTAATCTTTTAACTGTATTGTGCTCTTGTTAGGCCTCATTTAATATATTTTAATTTTGGTCGCCATATAATAGAATGGCCTAAATTCACTACAGAATTCACTAAAAATGTGTTCAGCGATTTTAATCGCTGAACAAAGTTAGTTTTTTTTAATTATCAGGGAAAAGCGTCAAGCCATTACGACTATATAGGACTTGGAAGGGGTCAGGATAACAATTTGTGATGGGACGGGGGGAAGGAATGGTGCCCAACCACTTGGATGGTCGGGGATTGAACGTCGACCTGCATGAAGCTAGACCGTCGCTCTACCGTCCAGTTAAAGTGGCTGGATGACACAAAGTTGCAAAGTTAAAGCTGAACAAAGTTAATTCATGACAGTTTATCCCAGGATTCAGAAGCTTTCCATACGAAGAGATTAAGAAACCGACATTAACATAGTCTAGAAAGGTGAAATGTTAGAGGGAACAGGATTGAAGTGTACAAGTTGATGAACGGGCATATCAAGACGGTACAGTATTAATAACGTTCTAAATATATCAAAGCATAATAAAACACTAAACGGTAAATATAAATTATATTTAATAAGTTTGTTTAGGAAGGACCTGGGTAAATACTGGTTTGGAATAGGGTTGTTGATTTGTGGAGCATATTACCGAATAACATAATACAAGGGATCACTTGATTGTTTCAAGCGCAGACTGAACATACTCATGAACGAGTTTGGAACGATCTACCTCGTTGGGGCCAAAAGTATTTTAGCAGTTACCTTATTACTTATTATCTTATATAGCCTCTAACCCTCTTATTGGTCCATGTGGTCTGACCATCTTAAATGCTTCTGAGATCTGATTGATTGTACATATATGTACATCTTAGATCTGTACATCTTAGATCTGGACATCTTAGATCTGGACATCTTAGATCTGGACATCTTAGATCTGGACATCTTAGATCTGGACATCTTAGATCTGTACATCTTAGATCTGTACATCTTAGATCTGTACATCTTAGATCTGTACATCTTAGATCTGGACATCTTAGATCTGGACATCTTAGATCTGGACATCTTAGATCTGGACATCTTAGATCTGGACATCTTAGATCTGGACATCTTAGATCTGGACATCTTAGATCTGGACATCTTAGATCTGGACATCTTAGATCTGGACATCTTAGATCTGAACATCTTAGATCTGAACATCAATTTAGTGATACACAAGTGAAGATGTCACACACTCAGTCGTTCAGAAAGGTGTGTTGAGGGTGCGTGTGGCAGTGTGTGTGTTGAGGGTGCGTGTGGCAGTGTGTGTTGAGGGTGCGTGTGGCAGTGTGTGTGTTGAGGGTGCGTGTGGCAGTGTGTGTGTTGAGGGTGCGTGTGGCAGTGTGTGTGTTGAGGGTGCGTGTGGCAGTGTGTGTGTTGAGGGTGCGTGTGGCAGTGTGTGTGTTGAGGGTGCGTGTGGCAGTGTGTGTGTTGAGGGTGCGTGTGGCAGTGTGTTGAGGGTGCGTGTGGCAGTGTGTGTGTTGAGGGTGCGTGTGGCTGTGCGTGTGTTGAGGGTGCGTGCGGCAGTGTGTGTGTTGAGGGTGCGTGTGTTGAGGGTGCGTGTGGCTGTGCGTGTGTTGAGGGTGCGTGTGGCTGTGCGTGTGTTGAGGGTGCGTGTGGCAGTGTGTGTGTGTTGAGGGTGCGTGTGGCAGTGCGTGTGTTGAGGGTGCGTGTGGCAGTGCGTGTGTTGAGGGTGCGTGTGGCAGTGCGTGTGTTGAGGGTGTGTGTGGCAGTGTGTGTGTGTTGAGGGTGCGTGTGGCTGTGCGTGTGTTGAGGGTGTGTGTGGCAGTGCGTGTGTTGAGGGTGTGTGTGGCAGTGCGTGTGTTGAGGGTGCGTGTGGCAGTGCGTGTGTTGAGGGTGTGTGTGGCAGTGCGTGTGTTGAGGGTGTGTGTGTTGAGGGTGTGTGTGTTGAGGGTGTGTGTGGCAGTGTGTGTGTGTTGAGGGTGCGTGTGGCTGTGCGTGTGTTGAGGGTGTGTGAGGCAGTGTGTGTGTTGAGGGTGTGTGTGTTGAGGGTGTGTGTGTTGAGGGTGTGTGTGGCAGTGTGTGTGTGTTGAGGGTGCGTGTGGCTGTGCGTGTGTTGAGGGTGTGTGTGGCAGTGCGTGTGTTGAGGGTGTGTGTGGCAGTGTGTGTGTTGAGGGTGCGTGTGGCTGTGCGTGTGTTAAGGGTGTGTGTGGCAGTGTGTGTGTGTTGAGGGTGCGTGTGGCTGTGCGTGTGTTGAGGGTGTGTGTGGCAGTGTGTGTGTTGAGGGTGCGTGTGGCAGTGCGTGTGTTGAGGGTGTGTGTGGCAGTGCGTGTGTTGAGGGTGTGTGTGGCAGTGCGTGTGTTGAGGGTGCGTGTGTTGAGGGTGTGTGGGGCAGTGCGTGTGTTGAGGGTGTGTGTGGCAGTGCGTGTGTTGAGGGTGCGTGTGTTGAGGGTGCGTGTGGCAGTGCGTGTGTTGAGGGTGTACTCACCTAATTGTACTCACCTAATTGTGCTTGCGGGGGTTGAGCTCTGGCTCTTTGGTCCCGCCTCTCAACCGTCAATCAACTGGTTTACAGATTCCTGAGCCTATTGGGCTTTATCATATCTACATTTGAAGCTGTGTATGGAGTCAGCCTCCACCACATCACTTCCTAATGCATTCCATTTACTAACTACTCTGACACTGAAAAAGTTCTTTCTAACGTCTCTGTGGCTCATTTGGGTACTCAGCTTCCACCTGTGTCCCCTTGTTCGCGTCCCACCAGTGTTGAATAGTTCATCCTTGTTTACCCGGTCGATTCCCCTGAGGATTTTGTAGGTTGTGATCATGTCCCCCCTTACTCTTCTGTCTTCCAGTGTCGTAAGGTGCATTTCCCGCAGCCTTTCCTCATAACTCATGCCTCTTAGTTCTGGGACTAGTCTAGTAGCATACCTTTGGACTTTTTCCAGCTTCGTCTTGTGCTTGACAAGGTACGGGCTCCATGCTGGGGCCGCATACTCCAGGATTGGTCTTACATATGTGGTGTACAAGATTCTGAATGATTCCTTACACAGGTTCCTGAACGCCGTTCTGATGTTAGCCAGCCTCGCATATGCCGCAGACGTTATTCTCTTTATGTGGGCTTCAGGAGACAGGTTTGGTGTGATATCAACTCCTAGATCTTTCTCTCTGTCTGTTTCATTAAGTACTTCATCTCCTATTCTGTATCCTGTGCCTGGCCTCCTGTTTCCACTGCCTAGTTTCATTACTTTGCATTTACTCGGGTTGAACTTCAACAGCCATTTGTTGGACCATTCACTCAGTCTATCCAGGTCATCTTGTAGCCTCCTACTGCTACACAAGTCGAGCCTGGCCTCGGGCCGGGCTTGGGGAGTAGAAGAACTCCCAGAACCCCATCAACCAGGTAACCAGGTATCAACCAGGTACTATCATCCTCTGTTTCAATCCTCCTCATAATTTTTGCATCGTCGGCAAACATTGAGAGGAACGAATCTATACCCTCTGGGAGATCATTTACATATACCACAAACAGTATAGGTCCAAGGACTAACCCCTGCGGGACTCCACTTGTGACGTCTCGCCAATCTGAGACCTCACCCCTCACACAGACTCGTTGTCTCCTGTTGCTTAGGTACTCCTCTATCCACCGGAGTACCTTCCCTCTCACTCCAGCCTGCATCTCCAACTTTTGCACTAGCCTCTTGTGTGGCACTGTATCAAAGGCTTTCTGACAATCCAAAAATATGCAGTCTGCCCACCCTTCTCTTTCTTGCCTTATTTTTGTTGCCTGGTCGTAGAATTCAAGTAACCCTGTGAGGCAGGACCTGCCATCCCTGAACCCATGTTGATGCTGTGTTACAAAGTTCCTTCGCTCCAGATGCTCCACTAGTTTTTTTCGCACAATCTTCTCCATCAGCTTGCATGGTATGCAGGTTAGGGACACTGGCCTGTAGTTCAGTGCCTCCTGTCTATCCCCTTTCTTGTATATCGGGACTACGTTAGCTGCTTTCCAAATATCTGGCAGTTCCCCTGTTGCCAGTGATTTGTTATACACTATGGAGAGTGGTAGGCTCAGTTCTCTTGCTCCTTCCTTTAGAACCCAAGGGGAGATTCCATCTGGGCCTATAGCCTTCGTCACGTCCAACTCTAGTAAACACTTCCTTACTTCCCCACTGGTAATCTCAAACTCTTCCAGTGGTTCCTGGTTAGCTATTCCCTCACTTACCTCTGGAATTTCTCCTTGCTCTAAGGTGAAGACCTCCTGGAATTTCTTATTCAATTCCTCACACACTTCCTTGTCATTTGTAGTGAATCCTTCTGCCCCTATCCTTAATCTCATAACCTGTTCCTTTACTGTTGTTTTTCTCCTAATGTGGCTATGCAACAATTTAGGCTGAGTCTTTGCCTTGCTTGCAATGTCATTTTCGTATTGTCTTTCTGCCTCTCTTCTCATCCTGACATATTCATTCCTGGCATTCTGGTATCTTTCTCTGCTCTCCAGTGTCCTGTTATTCCTATAGTTTCTCCATGCCCTTTTACTTTGCTGCTTAGCTAGCCTACATCTTTGATTAAACCATGGGTTTCTCATCTTCATTTCTGTTTTCCTTTTGGACTGGGACAAACTTGTTTGCTGCGTCCTTGCACTTCTGCGTGATGTAATCCATCATATCTTGGGCCGTCTTTCCCCTGAGCTCTGTTTCCCATGCTATATCTGTAAGGAATTTTCTTATCCCCTCATAGTTTCCCTTTCGGTATGCTAACCTTTTGGTTTCTGTATCCCTCCTCGAGTTCAATAACCCTTCTTCAATCAGGTACTCAAACACCAGTACACTGTGGTCGCTCATTCCTACTGGGTCCTCAAAACCGATTTCTCTTATGTCGGAGTCGTTCAGAGTGAAGACTAGGTCGAGTCTCGCTGGTTCGTCATTGCCTCTCATCCTTGTGGGTTCTCCGACATGCTGGGTTAAAAAGTTGCTTGTCACCACCTCCAATAGTTTGGCTCTCCATGTATCCTCGCCTCCATGCGGTGTGTGTGGCAGTGCGTGTGTTGAGGGTGTGTGTGGCAGTGCGTGTGTTGAGGGTGCGTGTGTTGAGGGTGCGTGTGTTGAGGGTGCGTGTGTTGAGGGTGCGTGTGTTGAGGGTGCGTGTGGCAGTGCGTGTGTTGAGGGTGCGTGTGGCAGTGCGTGTGGCAGTGCGTGTGTTGAGGGTGCGTCCGGCAGTGCGTAAATGTACACCGTCGTAGGCGGCGGTGCGTCCACGAGTGTATAAATACTCACGAATGTTTATGGAGTTCGTGGGAAGTTGTGACGCGTGAGTCTTTGTTTACTGTTCGTGTGGTTGTGGGAGCTGACGCCGGGCTTGTTTTGTGGGTGTTGGGGGCCCTCGTGGTGTGTGAGGGGGCCCTCGTGATGTGTGGGGGCCCTCGTGGTGTGTGAGGGGGCCCTCGTGGTGTGTGAGGGGGCCCTCGTGATGTGTGGGGCCCTCGTGGTGTGTGAGGGGGCCCTCGTGATGTGTGAGGGGCCCTCGTGGTGTGTGAGGGGGCCCTCGTGGTGTGTGAGGGGGCCCTCGTGGTGTGTGAGGGGGCCCTCGTGATGTGTGGGGGCCCTCGTGGTGTGTGAGGGGGCCCTCGTGGTGTGTGAGGGGGCCCTCGTGATGTGTGGGGGCCCTCGTGGTGTGTGAGGGGGCCCTCGTGGTGTGTGGGGGCCCTCGTGGTGTGTGAGGGGGCCCTCGTGATGTGTGGGGGCCCTCGTGGTGTGTGAGGGGGCCCTCGTGATGTGTGGGGGCCCTCGTGGTGTGAGGGGGCCCTCGTGATGTGTGGGGGCCCTCGTGGTGTGTGAGGGGCCCTCGTGGTGTGTGAGGGGGCCCTCGTGATGTGTGGGGGCCCTCGTGGTGTGTGAGGGGGCCCTCGTGGTGTGTGAGGGGGGCCCTCGTGGTGTGTGGGGGGCCCTCGTGATGTGTGAGGGGGCCCTCGTGGTGTGTGAGGGGCCCCCGTGGTGTGTTGAGGGGCCCTCGTGGTGTGTGAGGGGGCCCCCGTGGTGTGTGAGGGGGCCCTCGTGGTGTGTGGGGGGCCCTCGTGGTGTGTGAGGGGGCCCTCGTGGTGTGTGAGGGGTCCCTCGTAATGTGTGAGGGGCCCTCGTGGTGTGTGAGGGGGCCCTCGTGGTGTGTGAGGGGGCCCTCGTGGTGTGTGAGGGGCCCTCGTGGTGTGTGAGGGGGCCCTCGTGGTGTGTGAGGGGGGCCCTCGTGGTGTGTGGGGGGCCCTCGTGATGTGTGAGGGGCCCTCGTGGTGTGTGAGGGGGCCCTCGTGATGTGTGAGGGGCCCTCGTGGTGTGTGAGGGGCCCTCGTGGTGTGTGAGGGGGGCCCTCGTGGTGTGTGGGGGGCCCTCGTGATGTGTGAGGGGCCCTCGTGATGTGTGAGGGGACCCTCGTGGTGTGTGAGGGGGCCCTCGTGATGTGTGAGGGGCCCTCGTGGTGTGTGAGGGGCCCTCGTGGTGTGTGAGGGGGCCTCGTGATGTGTGAGGGTGGCAGGGGCTACCACCACCAGAGGGGGGGAAGGGCAGTGTGAGGTTCGGGAAGTAGACCAACCGGGCTGTGGTGGGTATGTGGGCCTGCGGGCCGCTCCAAGCAACAGCCTGGTGGACCAAACTCTCACAAGTCAAGCCTGGCCTCGGGCCGGGCTTGGGGAGTAGAAGAACTCCCAGAACTCCATCAAGCAGGGGCTAGCGAGGCAGTGTGAAGACGGACACACTCTGAAGCACAGTATGGCTAAGGAGCCGGTCGGCCGAGCGGACAGCACATTGGACTTGTGATCCTGTGGTCCTGGGTTCGATCCCGGGCGCCGGCGAGAAACAAAGGGCAGAGTTTCTTTCACCCTATGCTCCTGTTACCTAGCAGTAAAATAGGTACCTGGGTGTTAGTCAGCTGTCACGGGCTGCTTCCTGGGAGTGGAGGCCTGGTCGAGGACCGGGCCGCGGGGACACTAAAGCCCCGAAATCGTCTCAAGATAACCTCAAGAGATGGCTGTCACAGATAAGAAGGTAAATACAGGTAGCTACAGAAGGCTTTTTGGCCCAAGTGAGGCAGTTCCTATATATAAACAACGTCCCTCATTCATACATGGTAAACCTCCTCTAATTCATATACATGGTAAACCTCCTCTAATTCATATACATGTTAAACCGTCGCCGGAATTAACCCAGGTATATAATATATCCAGTTTGTTGAAACTTTACTCCTCGTCTTTGTAAGATATCTAGGCTTTATTACTGTCTACAAGAGGCAGGTTGACGATGACAGCCACGGTGCTATTTTACACAGTACAATGACATACTAGAGTCGAGTGATAGGGCAGGAAATGCACAATAGAGCCAGTGAAGAGCAGAGGTGCCATAGGCACAGAGAACTCTATATTAGCATCAAGAGGTCCATGGCTGTTGCAAATCCTTGCAACGATCAAAAAATATTATCTGAACAAAAGTGGAAGTCTTCAAGAACAAATTAGACAAGTTGCAACGGGAGGTGTTGAACCAGTCGGGTTGTGGTGGGTGTACGCCTGCAAGCTGCTTTAAGCAACAGCCTGTTGGACTAAGTTATCACGTGTCAAGCCTGGCCCCAAGCCGGGCTCGGAGAGTTGAATAACTCTCACCAGTCCCCATGGTGCAGTGGTAACACACTCGCCCCGCGCTATGGCCTGGGTTCGTATCCTGACCAGGCTGGATTGACTAGGCGTCAATCCTTAACTGTAGCCTCTGTACACCCAGCAGTGTACCTGGTTGTTAAACGATTTGGCGGGTCGTATTCCGGGGAAAATTAGGATTAGGGACCTGCGGGAAACGCTATGCGTGCTGGTCGTTGTACAAGAATGTAACAACTCTTGTATATATAAATAGCAACTTCAGGTATATTCCAGGATCCAGCTGGAGAATCCACAGTGGATCCAGGATCCACTGTGGTTAAAACAAAGAAAGAACAACGTAAAATAAGAACACCTTCCTAAGAACAAAATAAAATAGTTTTCTCAATTGCAAGAAAAAATAACTTTCAATTTGACAAAAACCTTTCAAAGGGAAGTTGCCAAACCAATGATGGTAATTTTCCAGTCTTTAGTGCTCCCAAGGGTGAAATATCGTTGCTCACTAACAGCCCCATTGAACGCTGGAGAAGTTGCTGACCTGGAAATAAATGAACTAGACTAAAACTGTTTAACTTGCAAAGAATCTTTACTGCGCGAATCCATTCATTGAAATAATTAAATTATTGGTACTGCCAAAACCACTCGACTTTTACTCTTTGGAGCAAAGAGGTACATAAGGTACATAATAATTTAAGCTTGAAAAATATGAGGAACTGGTTACAAATCTCCTAGATTTGATTAAACTAGATAAAACTAAATAATTTTCTTCATGAAGTGCCGGACCAACCGGGCTGAGCTGGATATGTGGGCCTGCGGGCCGCTCCAAGCAACAGTCTGGTGGACCAAACTCTCACAAGTCAAGCCTGGCCTCGGGCCGGGCTTGGGGAGTAGAACAACTCCCAGAACCCCATCAACCAGGTACCAAACAGGTACCTCCACACAGAAATATCTCCCCACGGTACTAGGAGACATGGCAGAATGTGTAAGAATGCCAATTTGAAAAGTACTGATGCAGTGGGTACCCTCAGAGCCCATTATGAACCCATGGCTGTTAGTGCTTCTCCCTCTAACTAAAAGGGAGAAGCCAAACCTTCTTGGTGTTCAGACGGGAATTGGATAAACACCTAACAAGGATAATGTGAGCAGCGGTATCTAACAACCTGGTTGACCAGGCCACCAACCAGGAGGCCTGACCAGTGAGAAGGTCATAGGGAACCCGCAGGGACTCTGGCACCCACTCACTGTAGCCCTATGACAGCGTGAGGGTCTAGGGTGAGAGTGATGGACTAGATAGGTCGTGTGTAAACATTCGCTAAACATCAAGGACTGTTGATGTTTGTGTGATGTTTGTGTTGGTGTGATGTTTGTGTTGGTGTGATGTTTGTGTTGATGCGTGAACGAACACTTGGAAAGGAGACGAGAAAGGTATCAAATTATATATACATGGAAGATACTGGAGGGCCAAGTCCCAAATTTACGCAGTGGAATAACATCATACTGGATCAAAAGGTACGGAAGGAAATGCAGAATAGAACCAGTGAGAAGTAGAGGTGCCATAGGCACAATCAGAGAACACTGAACATCAGAGGTCCACAGCTGTTCAACACCCAGCAAGCATTAGAAATATTGCTCCAAGCAACAGCCTGTTGGACCAAGTTATGACTAAGTCTAGCCCAGGCCGGGATCGAGAAGAACTCCCAGAACTCTCTCCACGTATGCAGCCAATGAGAACATAGTTGCAACCCCATGGCTATAACCCAGGACAATATTGGGGCAACACAGGGCAATATGGCTGCAACGTCAGGCAACATGATTGCAATTTAGGGCACCACGGTTGCAAAGCAGGTGTCACCTGCCCTGTTCCACCAGCTGATATATTTACTGGTGACAATCTTTTCGTGACCAACACGACGGTGTCGAAGGCTCCCGACAGCGAGACGAGACGGTGTAATACCACAGAAAATGCCTAATCAAAAGGGAATTACCTGAAGACGTGGACACCTGACCCCAGAGATAGTGGTCCCACCCCGAGGTGGTGGGACCCCCAGAGGGCAATTCGTATACCATGTAGCTCAGTCGATTAAGGCAGCGTCTGGGATGCTCTCGGACGCAGGTTCGAATCCTCGTCACGACCCTTGTGGATTTGTTCCCCAGAGGGTCCTCAGTGTTTACTCAGGGTAAGGTAAATATTGATAGCCAGCCGGAACACCCTTATACAACATAATTATTTTCTTGTGAAAATATGGAATGTGGTTTGCTACTCATAATATTTGAACGGAGTTTTCGTTAACATAATGAATGGAATGGAGGAATCTACGTACCTAATGCATGTGTGTATATATATATATATATATATATATATATATATATATATATATATATATATATATATATATTATATATATATATATATATATATATATATGTCGTACCTAGTAGCCAGAACGCACTTCTCAGCCTACTATGCAAGGCCCGATTTGCCTAATAAGCCAAGTTTTCCTGAATTAATATATTTTCTCTAATTTTTTCTTATGAAATGATAAAGCCACCCATTTCATTATGTATGAGGTCAATTTTTTTTTATTGGAGTTAAAATTAACGTAGATATATGACCGAACCTAACCAACCCCACCTAACCTAACCTAACCTATCTTTATAGGTTAGGTTAGGTTAGGTGGCCGGAAAAGTTAGGTTAGGTTAGGTTGGTTAGGTAGTCGAAAAACAATTAATTCATGAAAACTTGGCTTATTAGGCAAATCGGGCCTTGCATAGTAGGCTGAGAAGTGGGTTCTGGCTATTAGGTACGACATATATATATATATATATATATATATATATATATATATATATATATATATATATATATATATATATATATATAATTTTTACACATAGTGTATCCCTTTGTGTTGAGTACCTTTACAAGACTGGGAAGGGAACTATCAGGGAAACTATTTGGGATGGGACGGGGTGGAAGGAATGGTGCCCAACCACTTGGCGGACGGTCGGGGATTGAACGCCGACCTGCATAAAGCGAGACCGTCGCTCTACCGTCGTGTAGTTTCGATTATATGATAAACTACATGTGATGATTTATACTTTGCTGGAGCCTGTCTGGTGCCTACTTGTTAAACTACGAGTAACTTGAGTTTTCATAAGGAATATGTGGGCAGCTAGGGGGGGCCTGACAGCTGAGTTGACAGCGCTCGGGATTCGTAGTCTTAAGGTTCAGAGTTCGATCCCGGCGGAGGCGCAAACAAATGGGTAGAGTTTCTTTCACCCTGACGTCAGTGTTCACCTAGCAGTAAATAGGTACCTGGGAGTTAGACAGCTGTTACGGGCTGCTTCCTGGGGGTGTGTAACGAAAAGAAGGCCTGGTCGAGGACCGGGCCGCGGGGACGCTAAGCCCCGAAATCATCTCAAGATAACCTCAAGATAACCCTGTGACCATACCACCCAATCCTTTACTCCTTCGTATACCAAATCCTTATCCTCATATCCTTCCTGCAAAGGTCTTGCCGACTTGCCCTTTACCCTGATGAGTACCTGTCTCGTTGGGACGTCCTCTGAAGGTTTTGTCTTTGCCAACGATGTACTAATAACAGCCCATCGCTCAAACTGCTGGTGTAGCTTCACAAATACATCTTAGATGTCTGGACATGCAGACGTGCACGCCGCAAATTCCACCTGCTTGATTGACCGGAACGTCTTGAAGACTGTGATCAAGAACCGGTTCTGGGAAGCGGGATTATCCTCCAAGTCGACTCCAGTCAGGCTGGAGGGAATCGCGCTTAGCACAAAGGAAACAAAACATCATCATAGTGTCTTAAGTTTTGTGCTTTGTGGTGAGTCGTAAGATTCTTGGGCTGTGTGGAGAGTCGTAAGATTCTTGGGCTGTGTGGAGAGTCGTAAGATTCTTGGGCTGTGTGGTGAGTCGTAAGATTCTTGGGCTGTGTGGTGAGTCGTAAGATTCTTGGGCTGTGTGGAGAGTCGTAAGATTCTTGGGTTGTGTGGTGAGTCGTAAGATTCTTGGGCTGTGTGGAGAGTCGTAAGATTCTTGGGCTGTGTGGAGAGTCGTAAGATTCTTGGGCTGTGTGGAGAGTCGTAAGATTCTTGGGTTGTGTGGTGAGTCGTAAGATTCTTGGGCTGTGTGGAGAGTCGTGAGATTCTTGGGCTGTGTGGTGAGTCGTAAGATTCTTGGGCTGTGTGGAGAGTCGTAAGATTCTTGGGCTGTGTGGAGAGTCGTAAGATTCTTGGGCTGTGTGGAGAGTCGTAAGATTCTTGGGCTGTGTGGTGAGTCGTAAGACTCGTGTACCTTAAGTGCCATACGTATAGTACCTTACCTAGAATGCCTTACCTTGAGTACCTTACCTTGAGTTCCATGAATCGATTCAGACGACCAGTGCCCGCACGGTTCCGAACTCTGACCTGATTGACAGTTTGGTCAGCCAGACGCAGCTGCGTTGGACGCAGCTTCACGCAGTCTGACGCAGGAATAAGTTAAACAGGAACTCTCTGTGGAGGTGTTTAATCACGTCCCGTCTGGAGCCCCCGTGAGAGGTCCAGTAGTTACGACCTCACGTAGAGGGACCGTGTTGGAGAGCTTGTGGGCCTTAATATGTAGAGTATTGTGTTGTAGGTTGTTCCTGTTGTAAACTCTCACTTTGTCATGGGGTGCTTGTATACACACTACTCCCTCCCCCCCTTCCTCACTCAACACTGCGCTCTCTCTCCCCCCCTCTCTCTCTCTCTCCCCCCTCTCTCTCTCTCGCTCTCTCTCTCTCGCTCTCTCTCGCTCGCTCTCCTCTCGCTCGCTCTCTCTCTCTCTCTCTCTCTCTCTCTCTCTCTCTCTCTCTCTCTCTCTCTCTCCTCTCTCTCTCTCTCTCTCTCTCTCTCTCTCTCTCTCTCTCCCCTCTCGCTCTCTCTCTCTCTCCCCCCTCTCGCTCTCTCTCGCTCGCTCCTCTCTCTCTCTCTCTCTCTCTCTCTCTCTCTCTCTCTCTCTCTCTCTC
This sequence comes from Procambarus clarkii, assembly GCF_040958095.1. Lineage (NCBI taxonomy): Eukaryota > Metazoa > Arthropoda > Malacostraca > Decapoda > Cambaridae > Procambarus > Procambarus clarkii. Next base: position 28,058,573 of record NC_091175.1, read on the forward strand.
TCTCTTTCTTTCTTTCTTTCTTTCTTTCTTTCTTTCTTTCTTTCTTTCTTTCTTCTTTCTTTCTTTCTTTCTCTCTTTCTCTCTTTCTCTCTTTCTCTCTTTCTCTCTTTCTCTCTTTCTCTCTTTCTCTCTTTCTTTCTCTCTCTCTCTCTCTCCTCTCTCGTCATCTCTCTCTCTCTCTCTCTCTCTCTCTCTCTCCTCTCTCTCTCTCATCTCTCTCTCTCTCTCTCTCTCTCTCTCTCTTTCTTTCTATCTATCTTTCCCCCCCCTCCTTCCTTCCCCCGCCTCTCCCCCCTAATCCCAGGCCCTCCCAGCCCCACCATGCAAGACCCTCCTAATACCCCACCCTAGATCATCTCTTCCCCCCCCCCCCCCCAAGATCCTCTGCATATTCTTGAGTGCCAGAAATCCTTTGTCACAGTACCCCATAGGAGACTAGTGCATAAGCTGGAGATGCAGGCAGGAGTAAAAGGGAATGTACTCCAGTGGATAAGGGAGTACCTAAGCAACAAAACACAGCCAGTCACTGTGAGGGGTGAGGTCTTCGAGTGGCGAGACGCTCTCCAGTTAAGTCCCACAGGGCTCAGTCCTTTGACCTGCCCTAGTTCTTATATATGTAATCAATCTTCAAGGGGGGGAATAGACTCGGGAGCCGGTCGGCCGAGCGGACACCACGCTGGACTTGTGATCCTGTGGTCCCGGGTTCGATCCCGGGCGCCGGAAAGAAACAATGGGCAGAGTTTCTTTCCTCCTATGCCCCTGTTACCTAGTAGTAAAATATATACCTGGGTGTTAGTCAGCTGTCACGGCTGCTTCCTGGGGGTGGAGGCCTGGTCGAGGACCGGGCCTCGGACACTAAAGCCCCGAAATCATCTCAAGATAACCTCGTTCCTCTCACTGTTTGCTGCTGAATGTAAAAATTGAGGATTAATACCGAGGAAGATAGCAAGAGGCTACAAGATGACCTGGACAAACTATAGGAATGGTTCAACAAATGGCTAATAAAGTTCAACCCAGTTAAATGTAAGGTAAAGAAACTAGTTGAGGAAACAGGAGACCAGACACAGGGTACCGAATGGGTGATGAAATCCTTTATGAAACGGACAGAAAGAAAGATTTAGGAGTTGGTATCACACCGAATCTGACATCTGATGCCCACATCAAAAGAATATCAGCGGCGGCGTATGCGAGGCTGGCTAACATCAGAACTGTCTTTCGAAACCTGTGTAAGGAATCATTTAAAAACTTGTACACATGTGAGACCAATTCAGGAGTGTGCGGCCCCAGCATGGAGTCCTTATCTTGTCAAGCACAAGACGAAGCTGAAAAAGGTTCAAAGGTATCCCATTAACTATGTAGAAAGGCAGCGCGAATTTCACCTCACATCGCTGGAATAGACAAGAGTTTGGGGAGACATGATCACCACATAAAAATGATTTGGGAAATTGATATGGTAGATAATGACATTTAACACGGGTGGCACACTCTCAAGGGGACACACGTGGAGACTCATTACTCTCAATGTTTTCTGACGATGCCTATTTTGCGTATTTGATGGTGCTACATAGCCTTCCCGGTTTGGTGCCTTCTTTTGATAATTACTTACTTACTTCTGACGATGCCAAAATTATGAGAAGGATTAAGACAGGAGGACTGCTTGAGGCTTCAAGAAGACCTGGACAAACTGAAGGAATGGTCCAACAAATGGTTGTTAGAGTTTAACTAATCAAATGTAATGTAATGAAGATAGGTGTAAGGAGCAGGAGACCAGATGCAAGGTATCATTTGGGCATCTTTATCTTTAGGCAATGATGTGGTGGAGGCAGACTCCAAACCACAGTTTCAAATGTAGATATGATAGTCCAATAGACTCAAGAGTCTGTACACCAGTTGATTGACAGTTGAAAGGCGGGACCTGTCGGGCGCCTGATAGCTGAGTGGACAGTGCTTCGGATTCGTAGTCCTGAGGTTCCGGGTTCGATCCCCAGTGGAGGCGGAGACAAAAATGGGCAAAATGTTTCCTTCACCCTGATGACTCCTGTTACCTATCAGTAAATAGGTACCTGGGAGTTACAGCTGCTACGGGCTGCTTCCTTGGGGTGTGTAACAAAAAGGAGGCCAGGTCGAGGACCGGCCCGCGGGAGCCCCGAAATCATCTCAAGATAACCAAAGAACCAGAGCTCAACCCACGCAAGCACAACTAAGGGAGTACAACTAGGCGAGTATACACACACATGTATAAAACAGGTTTATCTCGTACGACATAAACACCTCTTTATATAACAGCCAATTTCTCTCTTGAGTCCCCCACTTACTCTGAAGCCTCAGTACCACCAACGATACAAAGGCTTTATACCCATATTTATTTACAAGTTTTGAGACATAAAAGTGTGAAAAATTGTATATTGAGGATTTTGTCTAATATATTAAGGTATACGTTAGTGAAACTACCAACGCGTTTCTTCAGGGTTTCCGGAAACTCCCATGAGCATCGCCGGAATTGGAAACCTCTGTAAACATCTTGAAGGTTTTGGTTAAGATAATTAATGTGTAATTGAGCAAACAGAGAGTCATCGTTCACGGGTTTGTCTTATTTAATGGAGACGGGAAAATGCTGTTTTAAAAGTGTGCTTTTTTTCTCTCTGGGTTTATTGCCTGTCACATTTGTCATCTTTATCGTCCGTTTGTGTTCGTACACTGGCTAGCGTCCGTGTGTGTGTTCGTACACTGGCTGGCGTCCGTGTGTGTTCGTACACTGGCTAGCGTCCGTGTGTGTGTTCGTACACTGGCTGGCGTCCGTGTGTGTTCGTACACTGGCTGGCGTCCGTGTGTGTGTTCGTACACTGGCTGGCGTCCGTGTGTGTGTTCGTACACTGGCTGGCGTCCGTGTGTTCGTACACTGGCTGGCGTCCGTGTGTGTGTTCGTACACTGGCTGGCGTCCGTGTGTGTGTTCGTACACTGGCTGGCGTCCGTGTGTGTGTTCGTACACTGGCTGGCGTCCGTGTGTGTGTTCGTACACTGGCTGGCGTCCGTGTGTGTGTTCGTACACTGGCTGGCGTCCGTGTGTGAGTTCGTACACTGGCTGGCGTCCGTTCGTGTGTTCGTACACTGGCTGGCGTCCGTTCGTGTGTTCGTACACTGGCTGGCGTCCGTTCGTGTGTTCGTACACTGGCTGGCGTCCGTTCGTGTGTTCGTACACTGGCTGGCGTGTGTTCGTACACTGGCTAGCGTCCGTTCGTGTGTTCGTACACTGGCTAGCGTCCGTTCGTGTGTTCGTACACTGGCTAGCGTCCGTTCGTGTGTTCGTACACTGTCTAGCGTCCGTTCGTGTGTTCGTACACTGTCTAGCGTCCGTTCGTGTGTTCGTATGCTCCGTCTAGTGTTCGTGTTCGTCTTCACGAGAGACGGTATTCGACGCCGTCGTCCAAGCCGTCGACGAGCCGCCGCAACGTCTCAAAATTGATGTAGTGCCAGAACCCAACCATCCTGAAGACCAATGAAGAGAAAATGTGACACCCCGTCAATTTGGCTTCTGTGAGTACATCATATTTTGGCCGATAGGGATTTATACGTCAAAATGCGATATCTAGAGGAGATATTGCTATGTTGACGATAGTGTATCCATACACCATTGGGGCCTGACGGCTACCTTGAGGCTACCTTGAGGTGCTTCCGGGGCTTAGTGTCCCCGCGGCCCGGTCGTCGACCAGGCCTCCTGGTTGCTGGACTGATCAACCAGGCTGTTAGACGCGGCTGCTCGCAGCAGCCGCGTCTAACAGCCGAGTGAACAAGCCGAGTGTCTAACAGCCGAGTGAACAGCCGAGTGAACTAACGGCTGAGTGAACAACGCTCGGGATTCGTATTTCTGAGGTTCCGGGTTCAATCCCCCGGTGGTGGCGGAAACAGATGGGGAGAGTTTTTCACGCTGATGCCCTGTTCACCTAGCAGTAAAAAGGTACCTGGGAGTTACAGCTGCTACGGGCTGCTTCCTGGGGGTGTGTAACAAAAAGAAGGCCTGGTCGAGGACCGGGCCGCGGGGACGCTAATCCCTGAAATCATCTCGAGATAACCTCTTACAATCCCGTCTACTTAATTCATGTGTCGCGATTTGAACCTTATGGTAATTTTTTTACCATAAGGTTCAAACGTTACCATTTTAGGTAACGTTTGTAACGTTACCATCTTCCTCTTGAGGTTATCTTGAGATGATTTCGGGGCTTTAGTGTCCCCGCGGCTCGGTTTTCGACCAGGCCTCCACCCCCAGGAAGCAACCCGTGACAGCTGACTAACACCCAGGTACCTATTTTACTGCTAGGTAACAGGAGCATAGGGTGAAAGAAACTCTGCCCATTGTTTCTCGCCGGCGCCTGGGATCGAACCCAGAACCACAGGATCACAAGTCCAGCGTGCTGTCCGCTCGGCCGACCGGCTCTAGTGCTCTCTAGATTGGAATACTGTTGCACAATCACAGCCCCTTTCAAAGCTGGAGGAATTGGTGACCTGGAGAGCGTGCAGAGATCCTTTACTGCTAGAATCCACTCAGTAAAACATCTAAACTATTGGGACCAACTAAAATGCCTAAATCTGGTCCCAAGTCTGCACACAGAAATAACATCACTTGAGATCATAAGGCATGGCAGGATGTGCAAAATACCCCCATTAAAAAGAAGAGGTGCAATAGGTACTCTGGGAGAGAATGCTATCAGAGACACAAGATTGTTCAACACGTTTCCACTACAAGTAAGGGGGCATAACTGGCCAACCTCTCACACTGTTCAAGAGAGAACTTTATAATCACTCCAAAGGATCCCTGATCAACCAGGCTGTGATTCATAGGTCAGGCTGCATGCAGCACCGCCTAACAGCCTGGTTGCCCAGTCCAGCAAACAGGAGGCCTGGTTGAAGACCGGGCCATGGGGACGCTAAGCCTGGAAATCATCGCAAGATAAGTCTCTCGAGTACATATTAGGTAACGTTACAAACGCAGCCTGCCGTGAAAAGTCAGCAATATCTAGGTGTTCTCTGCATCAGAGTGATGGGTTAGGTGGGTTGGTTGGGTCCGCACGTTTGTGGTTAGGCAGTGACAGAATAAAACATCTGAATTATTGGGACCATCTCAAAGCTCTCAAGATGTCTCTCTCACCAGAAAGACGACGAGAAAGATATCAAATAATATATATCTTGAGGTTATCTTGAGATGATTTCGAGGCTTAGTGTCCCCGCGGCCCGGTCCTCTACCTGGCCTCCACCCCCCGGAGGGCAGCCCGTAGCAGCTGTCTAACTCCCAGGTACCTATTTACTGCTAGGTAACAGGGGCATCAGGGTGAAAGAAACATTTTGCCCATTTGTCTCCGCCTACACCGGGGGATCGAACCCGGAACCTGAGGACTACGACTCCGAAGCGCTGTTCACCCAGCTGTCAGGCTTCCATTATACATGGAAGATACTGGAGGGCCAGGTCCCAAATTGGCACAGTAGAATAACAACATACTGGACTGAAAGGTACGAAAGGAATTGCTGGATAGAACCAGTGAGAAGTGGAGGTGCCATAGGCAGTCACAGAACACCTGTGTGAACATCAGAGGTCCACAGCTGTTCAACACCCTCCCAGCAAGCATTAGAAATATTGCCGGAACAAAGGTGAATGTATTCAAGAGGCCCTTAGATGAGTACTTGCAAGAAGTGCCAGACCAACCAAGCTGTAGTTAATATGTGGGCTCCAAGCAACAGCCTGGTGGACCAAGTTATCACAAGTCAAGCCTGGCCTCGGGCCGGGCTCGGGGAGAAGAAGACCTCCCAGGACCCTCTCCAGGTATGTTCCAGGCGGCAGGATCTTTTACTTTATGGCAAATCAAAACAACGGATGATACCTACCTTGTGGAGATTCCGGGGGATGAACGGCTCTGCGGCCCGGTCTCTGACAACTCCTCCCAGTTGGTCATCTTGTCAACCAGGCTGTTGGACGCGCAGCCATGGCGGGTATATCCATGGTGTGAATGTTCATCATATATGCACACCACCGTCCGGTGTTCACACGTTCAAACGTTTCTCGGATAAGTTGTTACGTTATACACACTCCCCCTTCATCTTAACGTTAGTGTTTCTGAGTCCGCTCTAGCAATAAACGTTTTCCAATAGTTAAAACGTTTTACTGAAACACGGCGGGTTAGTGAACGACCTCTATACGTTTTCTGTAACGACCATTTGACGGGGTTTATGAGGCAGCTAGAGCACAACAATGTTCCAACTGAGAGAGCAGAACACACTGTAATATGTGCCATGATTGGTGGTAGAAGCCTCCAAGCAACACTAACACACACACTTATAACACACTTTCCTTCTAAATGGTTTTTATTTAAGTAAAAATGGTAGAAGAGGACGTCAGGCAGACAGACACAGACAGATTGAGAGTACATGGGTAAAAAATAAAACTAAATGCCAGTAAATCATTATGTACCTCTATAACCCTTTCCATATCCGCCCACGGGATGGGTATGGGGTCCACTACCGCCCACGGGATGGGTATGGGGTCCACTACCGCCCACGGGATGGGTATGGGGTCCACTACCGCCCACGGGATAGGTATGGGGTCCACTACCGCCCACGGGATGGGTATGGGGTCCACTACCGCCCACGGGATGGGTATGGGGTCCACTACCGCCCACGGGATGGGTATGGGATCCACTACCGCCCACGGGATGGGTATGGGGTCCACTACCGCCCACGGGATGGGTATGGGGTCCACTACCGTCCACGGGATGGGTATGGGGTCCACTACCGCCCACGGGATGGGTATGGGGTCCACTACCGCCCACGGGATGGGTATGGGGTCCACTACCGCCCACGGGATGGGTATGGGGTCCACTACCGCCCACGGGATGGGTATGGGGTCCACTACCGCCCACGGGATGGGTATGGGGTCCACTACCGCCCACGGGATGGGTATGGGGTCCACTACCGCCCACGGGATGGGTGTGGGGTCCACTACCGCCCACGGGATGGGTGTGGGGTGCACTACCGGCCTCGGGATGGGTGTGGGGTCCACTACCGCCCACGGGATGGGTGTGGGGTCCACTACCGCCCACGGGATGGGTATGGGGTCCACTAACGCCCACGGGATGGGTATGGGGTCCACTACCGCCCACGGGATGGGTATGGGGTCCACTACCGCCCACGGGATGGGTATGGGGTCCACTACCGCCCACGGGATGGGTATGGGGTCCACTACCGCCCACGGGATGGGTATGGGGTCCACTACCGCCCACGGGATGGGTATGGAGTCCACTACCGCCCACGGGATGGGTATGGGGTCCACTACCGCCCACGGGATGGGTATGGGGTCCACTACCGCCCACGGGATGGGTATGGGGTCCACTAACACCCACGGGATGGGTATGGGGTCCACTACCGCCCACGGGATGGGTATGGGGTCCACTACCGCCCACGGGATGGGTATGGGGTCCACTACCGCCCACGGGATGGGTATGGGGTCCACTACCGCCCACGGGATGGGTATGGGGTTCACTACCGCCCACGGGATGGGTATGGGGTCCACTAACGCCCACGGGATGGGTATGGGGTCCACTACCGCCCACGGGATGGGTATGGGGTCCACTACCGCCCACGGGATGGGTATGGGGTCCACTAACGCCCACGGGATGGGTATGGGGTCCACTAACGCCCACGGGATGGGTATGGGGTCCACTACCGCCCACGCGATGGGTATGGGGTCCACTACCGCCCACGGGATGGGTATGAGATAAAAAAATAACTGAAAGAAATGTGCCGAAGATATCTACTAAGATCAGCATCCCACTGGAACGCCTACGTATGGTCTGCAGGCTAACAAGAACATGACAGCATATCAGAGGGCTCATTGACAACATGCCCATGCACTCAGCTCCTGGGCCTGACTCGTGGAATTCAATATTCATAAAGAAATGTAAAGTACCAGTAGCGAGAGCACTCAGCGTAATATGGAGAAAGAGCCTGGATACAGGGAAGATACCAGCTGCACTTAAATCTGCAGATATAGCTCCGTTGCACAAGGGGGGGAGTAAAGCCTTGGCAAAAAATTATAGGCCAGTTGCACTAACATCACAAATAATAAGTTTTTGAAAGAGTGATTAGGAATCAAATTTCTAGTTTTTTGGAAAATAATGAGTTACACAACCCAGGACAACATGGATTTAGAGCGGAAAGATCCTGTCTGTCACAGTTACTCAACCACTATGACAAATCTCAGAAGCTCTAGAAGAAAAGCAAAATGCAGATGTTGTATACACAGACTTTGCAAAGGCGTTTGACAAATGTGATCATAGAGTGATAACACACACACAATGAGTTCAATGGGAATAACTTGTTAAAGTAGGACGCTGGATACTTAACTTCCTGTCGAACACAACACAAAGAGTAACAGTCAATCAAATAAAATCGAGTCCATGTTCAGTTAAAAGCTCTGTACCTCAAGGTACAGTCCTTGCACCGCTACTGTTCCTTATTTTCATATCAGATATAGACAAAAATACAAGTCACAGCTTCGTATCATCCCTTCCAGATGACACAAAAAATCAGCATGAAAATTACATCTGCTGAAGACATTGAAAAACTACAAGCAGATATTAATAAAGTTTTCGACTGGGCAACAGAAAATAACATGATTTCAAGCAACAATGATAAATACCAGGTACTCAGGTACGCAAAAATGAGAACCTTAAACATAATACAGGGTACAAAACAATCAAATCTGCCCATAGTAGGAAAGAAACATGTAAAGGATTTGGGAATAATGATGTCTGACGACCTAACGTTTAGGGAGTATAGCCAAGCAAATATTGCATCAGCCAGGAAAAATGATAGGATGGATTTCGAGAACTTTCAAATCCCGGGATCCCATCACAATGGTTGTACTCTTCAAGTCACTTGTGTTGTCCCGTCTTGAGTACTGCTCAGTACTCACTTCCCCCTTTAGAGCAGGAGAGATTGCTGAAATAGACTGAATACAGAGAACATATACGGCACGCATAGACGCGATAAAACACCTAAATTATTGGCATCGTCTCAAAGCTCTCCAAAATGTACTCTCTAGAAAGGAGACGAGAGAGATATCAAATAATATACACATGGAAAATACTGGAGGGCCAGGTCCCCAATCTACACAGTAAAATAACAACGTTCTGGAGTGAACGACATGGAAGAAAATGCAAAATAGAACCAGTGAAGAGCAGAGGTGCCATTGGCACAATCAGAGAACACTGTATAAACATCAGAGGTCCACGGTTGTTCAACATCCTCCCAGCGAGCATAAGAAATATTGCCGGAACAACCGTGGACATCTTCAAGAGAAAACTAGATTTATTCCTCCAAGGAGTGCCGGACCAACCGGGCTGTGGTGGGTATGTGGGCCTGCGGGCCGCTCCAAGCAACAGCCTGGTGGACCAAACTCTCACAAATCAAGCCTGGCCTCGGGCCGGGCTTGGGGAGTAGAACAACTCCCAGAACCCCATCAACCAGGTAACCAGGTACTATAGATTGTGTCCTTGTCTATTTCCGATATGAGAATGGGAAAGAGTACTGGAGCAAGCACAGTACCCATGGGGACTGTGCTCTTCACTTTGGACGACCCAGAGTTCATTGTGAAAATATTACTTTTTCGGTCTGTTCTTTAGGAAATTAAAGGTCCGTCTTCCAACTTTGTCCGTTTTTCATTTCGTGTGGAATAACACCATTGTCACAATTGTTGAGAGCTTTTGCGAAGTCTGCGTTTATTAAAGTGGTTTTAATTCTTCTTCTGTGACATCTAAGGCCATGTTGTAGAGGTCTTGTAATTGTGAGAGGCACGAACCTCTTGTTCTGAACCCGTGTTGTCCAGGGCGACGCTGTGATTCCATGTGGTTTGTGATCTTAGATCTAAGCACTTTTTCAAAGATTCTTCTGATGTTAGTGATATACGTCTAGTGTGTCAGTATCAAGGCACCGTCTCCTTGTGTTTACAACTTGTGTTAATAGTTTTATTAAATTTGTTGAAGTATATAGAAATGAAAATGAGCCTGGATATCGGGACTCCCCCAACCCGGCCCGAGGCCAGGCCCGACTTGTGAGAGCTAGGTCTACCAGGCTGTTGCTTGTTGATTGGCATATCAAGGCATGACACTGTTGATATGCTTGCTAAGACAGCCTGCAGAAAACCAGTGGTAGAAATTGATATGGGTGTTTCATTAGCAGTGACAAAGAGAATACTTAAACAAATATCTAATGAAAATCTCACCGACCTAACAAATTCACAAAGACCTGAAAGTTGTAGCATTAAATATTATGATAGATATCGTGAGGGGACATTCACATATGGGACTAATAGAACAAGAACCCGGCAATGTGATGTTATAGTGGCCAGAATACGCCTGGGATATAGACGTATCTGGCAGCTTTCTCAAAACCCAAATGTCGAGTACACAATGTGTCAACTTTGTGAAAGAGAAAACATGCACTCTCTTGAACATTATATTGTAGAATGTCCCATACTGACTGACTTTCGCCCTCCTGGCTAAGGTATGCT
>NC_091175.1:28074128-28114128 GCF_040958095.1 Procambarus clarkii
AGCCCCCAGGCAGGAGAGGTGGCAGAGCCCCCAGGCAGGAGAGGTGGCAGAGCCCCCAGGCAGGAGAGGTGGCAGAGCCCCCAGGCAGGAGAGGTGGCAGAGCCCCCAGGCAGGAGAGGTGGCAGAGCCCCCAGGCAGGAGAGGTGGCAGAGCCCCCAGGCAGGAGAGGTGGCAGAGCCCCCAGGCAGGAGAGGTGGCAGAGCCCCCAGGCAGGAGAGGTGGCAGAGCCCCCAGGCAGGAGAGGTGGCAGAGCCCCCAGGCAGGAGAGGTGGCAGAGCCCCCAGGCAGGAGAGGTGGCAGAGCCCCCAGGCAGGAGAGGTGGCAGAGCCCCCAGGCAGGAGAGGTGGCAGAGCCCCCAGGCAGGAGAGGTGGCAGAGCCCCCAGGCAGGAGAGGTGGCAGAGCCCCCAGGCAGGAGAGGTGGCAGAGCCCCCAGGCAGGAGAGGTGGCAGAGCCCCCAGGCAGGAGAGGTGGCAGAGCCCCCAGGCAGGAGAGGTGGCAGAGCCCCCAGGCAGGAGAGGTGGCAGAGCCCCCAGGCAGGAGAGGTGGCAGAGCCCCCAGGCAGGAGAGGTGGCAGAGCCCCCAGGCAGGAGAGGTGGCAGAGCCCCCAGGCAGGAGAGGTGGCAGAGCCCCCAGGCAGGAGAGGTGGCAGAGCCCCCAGGCAGGAGAGGTGGTAGAGCCCCACACAAAGCACAACACACCGCCACCACAAACACCCGCATTTGTCCTCCTCTACAAACAACCTAATTATTTCTCTTGTATCACCGTGAGATGTTAGTGTGTTTGTTTAATTGTTTTGTAGTTGACCCGGAAGAATTGTCTTTTGTTTGTTTTATTTGTGAAGTCATTGTTTTTTCTCAATCATATCAGACGGCTCTCATCTCGTGAGGTGACTGTCTGCTCTCATCTCATGAGGTGACTGTCTGCTCTCATCTCGTGAGGTGACTGTCAGCTCTCATCTCGTGAGGTGACTGTCTGCTCTCATCTCGTGAGGTGACTGTCAGCTCTCATCTCGTGAGGTGACTGTCAGCTCTCATCTCATGAGGTGACTGTCTGCTCTCATCTCATGAGGTGACTGTCGGCTCTCATCTCGTGAGGTGACTGTCTGCTCTCATCTCGTGAGGTGACTGTCTGCTCTCACCTCATGAGGTGACTGTCTGCTCTCATCTCATGAGGTGACTGTCTGCTCTCATCTCGTGAGGTGGACTGTCAGCTCTCATCTCATGAGGTGACTGTCAGCTCTCATCTCATGAGGTGACTGTCAGCTCTCACCTCATGAGGTGACTGCTCTCATCTCATGAGGTGACTGTCTGCTCTCATCTCATGAGGTGACTGTCTGCTCTCACCTCATGGGGTCACTGTCGGCTCTCGTTCTCATGAGGTCACTGTCGGCTCTCGTCTCATGAGGTCACTGTCGGCTCTCGTCTCATGAGGTCACTGTCGGCTCTCGTCTCATGAGGTCACTGTCGGCTCTCGTCTCATGAGGTCACTGTCGGCTCTCGTCTCATGAGGTCACTGTCGGCCTCGTCTCATGAGGTCACTGTCGGCTCTCACCTCATGGGGTCACTGTCGGCTCTCGTCTCATGAGGTGACCTGCTCTCATCTCATGAGGTGACTGTCATGCTCTCATCTCATGAGGTGACTGTCTGCTCTCATCTCATGAGGTGACTGTCAGCTCTCATCTCGTGAGGTGACTGTCAGCTCTCATCTCGTGAGGTGACTGCTCTCATCTCATGAGGTGACTGCTCTCATCTCATGAGGTGACTGTCTGCTCTCATCTCATGAGGTGACTGTCAGCTCTCATCTCATGAGGTGACTGTCTGCTCTCATCTCATGAGGTGACTGTCAGCTCTCATCTCGTGAGGTGACTGTCAGCTCTCATCTTGTGAGGTGACTGCTCTCATCTCATGAGGTTGACTGTTCTGCTCTCATCTCGTGAGGTGACTGTCTGCTCTCATCTCATGAGGTGACTGTCAGCTCTCATCTCGTGAGGTGACTGTCAGCTCTCATCTCGTGAGGTGACTGTCAGCTCTCATCTCGTGAGGTGACTGTCAGCTCTCATCTCGTGAGGTGACTGTCAGCTCTCATCTCGTGAGGTGACTGTCTGCTCTCATCTCGTGAGGTGGACTGTCTGCTCTCATCTCGTGAGGTGACTGTCTGCTCTCATCTCGTGAGGTGACTGTCTGCTCTCATCTCATGAGGTGACTGTCGGCTCTCATCTCATGAGGTGACTGTCGGCTCTCATCTCATGAGGTGACTGTCGGCTCTCATCTCATGAGGTGACTGTCGGCTCTCATCTCATGAGGTGACTGTCGGCTCTCATCTCATGAGGTGACTGTCGGCTCTCATCTCATGAGGTGACTGTCGGCTCTCATCTCATGAGGTGACTGTCGGCTCTCATCTCATGAGGTGACTGTCGGCTCTCATCTCATGAGGTGACTGTCGGATCTCATCTCATGAGGTGACTGTCGGATCTCATCTCATGAGGTGACTGTCGGATCTCATCTCATGAGGTGACTGTCGCTCTCATCTCATGAGGTGACTGTCGGCTCTTATCTCATGAGGTGACTGTCGGCTCTTATCTCATGAGGTGACTGTCGGCTCTCACCTCATGGGGTCACTGTCGGCTCTCACCTCATGGGGTCACTGTCGGCTCTCACCTCATGGGGTCACTGTCGGCTCTCACCTCATGGGGTCACTGTCTGCTCTCATCTCGCGAGGTCACTGTTTTGTCCTACCTATTCCCGAGGCGTCGAAGCTCACTGTACTGTTCCCGAGGGTCGAGGGTGACAGTGAAGGTCACTGTACTGTTCCCGAGGGTCGAGGGCGACAGTGAAGGTCACTGTACTGTTCCCGAGGGTCGAGGGGCGACAGTGAAGGTCACTGTACTGTTCCCGAGGGTCGAGGGTTACAGTGAAGGTCACTGTACTGTTCCCGAGGGACGAGGGTGACAGTGAAGCACATAACAGCGGTGATTCTTGCACTAACAATATCGAGGGCCTGCGGGCCGCTGCAAGCAACAGCCTGTTGGACCAAGTTCTCACAAATCTAGCCTGACCCCCGGGCCTGGTTTGGGAAGTAGAACATCTCCCAGAACCCCATCAATCAGGTATCCAGCAGGATGATTAACAACTCTTAAGGGTCGTATTAGCCGGTCGTTACACACACGTGATGTAACGACCTCGTTCCGCTGCCTTGCTCGTTCCACCCAACTTCGAGAAAATGGTTCACTCGGCCAGGAAGGGATTCAGATGTCTGAACGCGGCTTAAGAAGAGTCGAGTGACTTTAAGTGAAGATTGGAGGCGACGGTTAAATCATTAATTTTTGTTCTTTTGAAGTCCCAAAAATTCCTCTTGGGAGCGGTGCTAAAGAAACAGGTTTAATGGCTTTCACTATTTTATTCTGGCGGTTTTGAGTCCCGCGGAGAGAGATAATTGAGAAGTGTTTCAAGAGGAATCACTGCAGTAAGAATTTGGCGGCAAAGTGCTCCTTAGAACTGTGTCTTACGGCACCTTAGAACAACAGTGGGCTGCGGTAAGGTGAGAAAACATCATTTGGGCACCCAGAAGAGTCCTCTAATGAGGAAGAAATGAGGAGGACCAACTCTGTCCGGAAACACAAACCCGCTGTTAGCCCTCGTTAACGCTTGGTGTCAGTCGTCGTGTAGGCCGCCTGGTGGAGGCTGGGCGTACCTCCTGGCGGCGTGCCTGGCTGGGCGTACCGCCTGGCAGCGTGCCTGGCTGGGCGTACCGCCTGGCAGCGTGCCTGGCTGGGCGTACCGCCTGGCAGCGTGCCTGGCTGGGCGTACCGCCTGGCGGCGTGCCTGGCTGGGCGTGCCTCCTGGCTGGGCGTACCTCCTGGCGGCGTGCCTCCTGGCTGGGCGTACCTCCTGGCGGCGTGCCTCCTGGCGGCGTGCCTCCTGGCGCGTGCCTCCTGGCTGGGCGTACCTCCTGGCGGCGTGCCTCCTGGCTGGGCGTACCTCCTGGCGGCGTGCCTCCTGGCTGGGCGTACCTCCTGGCGGCGTGCCTCCTGGCTGGGCGTACCTCCTGGCGGCGTGCCTCCTGGCTGGGCGTACCTCCTGGCTGGGCGTACCTCCTGGCGGCGTGCCTCCTGGCTGGGCGTACCTCCTGGCGGCGTGCCTCCTGGCGGCGTGCCTCCTGGCTGGGCGTACCTCCTGGCGGCGTACCTCCTGGCGGCGTGCCTCCTGGCTGGGCGTGCCTCCTGGCTGGGCGTGCTCCTGGCTGGGCGTGCCTCCTGGCTGGGCGTGCCTCCTGGCTGGGCGTGCCTCCTGGCTGGGCGTGCCTCCTGGCTGGGGCGTGCCTCCTGGCTGGGCGTGCCTCCTGGCTGGGCGTGCCTCCTGGCTGGGCGTGCCTCCTGGCTGGGCGTGCCTCCTGGCTGGGCGTGCCTCCTGGCTGGGCGTACCTCCTGGCTGGGCGTACCTCCTGGCGGCGTGCCTCCTGGCCTGGCGTGCCTCCTGGCTGGGCCGTGCCTCCTGGCTGGGCGTGCCTCCTGGCTGGGGCGTGCCTCCTGGCTGGGGCGTGCCTCCTGGCTGGGCGTGCCTCCTGGCTGGGCGTGCCTCCTGGCTGGGCGTGCCTCCTGGCTGGGCGTGCCTCCTGGCTGGGCGTGCCTCCTGGCTGGGGCGTGCCTCCTGCGGGCGTGCCTCCTGGCTGGGCGTGCCTCCTGGCGGCGTGCCTCCTGGCTGGGCGTGCCTCCTGGCGGCGTGCCTCCTGGCTGGGCGTACCTCCTGGCGGCGTGCCTCCTGGCTGGGCGTGCCTCCTGGCTGGGCGTGCCTCCTGGCTGGGCGTGCCTCCTGGCTGGCGTGCCTCCTGGCTGGGCGTGCCTCCTGGCTGGGCGTGCCTCCTGGCTGGGCGTGCCTCCTGGCGGCGTGCCTCCTGGCGGCGTGCCTCCTGGCTGGGCGTGCCTCCTGGCTGGGCGTGCCTCCTGGCTGGGCGTACCTCCTGGCGGCGTACATCCTGGCGGCGTGCCTCCTGGCGGCGTGCCTGGCTGGGCGTACCTCCTGGCGGCGTACCTCCTGGCGGCGTGCCTGGCTGGGCGTACCTCCTGGCGGCGTGCCTGGCTGGGCGTACCTCCTGGCGGCGTGCCTGGCTGGGCGTACCTCCTGGCGGCGTGCCTGGCTGGGCGTACCTCCTGGCGGCGTGCCTGGCTGGCGTACCCCCTAGCTGGGCGTAACGCCTGGCAGCGTGCCGCTACAAGAATCATACAAAACCAGGAGAGACGAAGAGAGCAAAGGTCATCAGTGAAATAGAGAGAAATCCGAAATATTTTTTCTCCTATGCAAAATCAAGATCAAAAACCACATCTAGTATCGGGCCCCTGCGAAAGTAAGATGGAACTCTCACAGATGACAACAAAGAAATGAACGAAATTGTGAGGAATCTGTACGACTGTTTTCAGCGAGCCACTAAACAATTTAAAAATTGATAACCCAAATGAAGTTTTTTATGGATATGATACCAACATCAAATCATGGTTGTCCAGGGTTATGGAGATGCGGGGACCCATGTAGTTTGTGATCTTACTTCTTAACACATTCAAAGATTTTTGTGTGTGATGTTGGTGCCTCTGTAATTTTTGTCGGTAATTTTTTGCCTCTACCTTATTTCCTCCTTTAAGGAGTGGTGCTATCTCTACTGTTTTTAGTATGTCGGGGATAACGCCAGTGTCTAAGCTCTGTCTCCAAAGAATGTTAAGGTACATACAACAAATTTCATATACACTATGACCAGCCAACGCTGTGTTTAGTCTTTAATTATAGACGATGTAATGGGCTCGAATTAGTGTTCCTGGACTCCCTCTGACACACGCCACTACCGTCTGAACCACGAAGAGCTTGCTATTTCTAGCCCGGCCTCCCGAAATGATAATACAGTAAACTATTTGGAGGAAAGTACCTATATGTAGTGATGGACCTCCAGTAAAGTACTTTTTATGAAAGTGATTTTAGGTTTGTCTGAAAAATAAAGCTAAGATAAAACTTAAATATTCCTACGCCTAGTACAGCACATATATGTACTATATTAGGGCCTAAGATAGCATGTATTGCGCCTAAGATAGCCTGCATTGGGCCTAAGATAGCATGTATTGGGCTTAAGATTGCTAGGAAAAGTTAGGTTAGATGTCATTTATGTTAGGGTTACAAAGGTTATCACTTTGTCTAAATTCAATAATACAAAACTTAACTTGCTGGTGGTCTAGGATGAAGGGCTCAGGTTTTTCTCAAGTAACTTGGCTGTTTTGAATGAGGAATATATTGAGTGGTGAAGATTCTCTGGTGTGCCCCTATTGTGTACCTTGTGTGCCCCTATTGTGTACTTTGTGTGCACCTATTGTGTACCTTGTGTGCCCCTATTGTGCACCTTGTGTGTACCTATTGTGTACCTTGTGTGCCCCTATTGTGTACTTTGTGTGTACCTATTGTGTACCTTGTGTGCACCTATTGTGTACCTTGTGTGCCCCTATTGTGTACCTTGTGTGTACCTATTGTGTACCTTGTGTGCACCTATTGTGCACCTTGTGTGCCCCTATTGTGCACCTTGTGTGCCCCTATTGTGCACCTTGTGTGCCCCTATTGTGCACCTTGTGTGTACCTATTGTGCACCTTGTGTGCCCTATTGTGCACCTTGTGTGCCCCTACTGTGCACCTTGTGAGCCCCTATTGTGCACCTTGTGTGCACCTTGTGTGCCCCTATTGTGCACCTTGTGTGCCCCTATTGTGCACCTTGTGTGCCCCTATTGTGCACCTTGTGTGCACCTATTGTGCACCTTGTGTGCACCTATTGTGCACCTTGTGTGCCCCTATTGTGCACCTTGTGTGTACCTATTGTGCACCTTGTGTGCCCCTATTGTGCACCTTGTGTGCCCCTACTGTGCACCTTGTGAGCCCCTATTGTGCACCTTGTGTGCCCCTATTGTGCCCCTATTGTGCACCTTGTGTGCACCTATTGTGCACCTTGTGTGCACCTATTGTGCACCTATTGTGCACCTTGTGTGCCCCTATTGTGCACCTTGTGTGCCCCTATTGTGCACCTTGTGTGCCCCTATTGTGCACCTTGTGTGCCCCTATTGTGCACCTTGTGTGCCCCTACTGTGCACCTTGTGAGCCCCTATTGTGCACCTTGTGTGCCCCTATTGTGCACCTTGTGTGCCCCTACTGTGCACCTTGTGAGCCCCTATTGTGCACCTTGTGTGCCCCTATTGTGCACCTTGTGTGCCCCTATTGTGCACCTTGTGTGCACCTATTGTGCACCTTGTGTGCACCTATTGTGCACCTTGTGTGCCCCTATTGTGCACCTTGTGTGTACCTATTGTGCACCTTGTGTGCCCCTATTGTGCACCTTGTGTGCCCCTACTGTGCACCTTGTGAGCCCCTATTGTGCACCTTGTGTGCCCCTATTGTGCACCTTGTGTGCCCCTATTGTGCACCTTGTGTGCCCCTATTGTGCACCTTGTGTGCCCCTATTGTGCACCTTGTGTGCACCTATTGTGCACCTTGTGTGCACCTATTGTGCACCTTGTGTGCACCTATTGTGCACCTTGTGTGCACCTATTGTGCACCTTGTGTGCCCCCTATTGTGCACCTTGTGTGCACCTATTGGGTACCTTGTGTGCCCCTATTGTGCACCTTGTGTGCCCCTATTGTGCACCTTGTGTGCCCCCTATTGTGCACCTTGTGTGCCCCTATTGTGCACCTTGTGTGCCCCTATTGTGCACCTTGTGTGCCCCAATTGTGTACCTTGTGTGCACCTATGTGTGAACCTTGTGTGCACCTTGTGTGTACCTTGTGTATACCTTGTGTGCACCTATTGTGCACCTTGTGTGAACCTTGTGTGCACCTTGTGTGAACCTTGTGTGAACCTTGTGTGGCACCTTGCGCATCTTGTGTGTGTGTGTGTGTGTATATATATATATATATATTATATATATATAATCCTCCACAGTATGTTTGCCTTTAGCCTCTAGCAGAACTATTTATAACTGCCACAACCCGCCATAAAATATTGTGGTATGCTAATGCTCATCTGGATACTATGAATTACTTACAAGTTTTTTACTCCTGCATGTTCTTTGATGTGTAAGCAGCGTGACGGGCAGCAGACACACACACACACACACACACACACACACACACACACACACACCACACACACACACACACACACACAACACAACAGCGGCTCTTACACGGCAAAGCAACGCTGTGGAAAACTTT
This sequence comes from Procambarus clarkii, assembly GCF_040958095.1. Classification (NCBI taxonomy): domain Eukaryota; kingdom Metazoa; phylum Arthropoda; class Malacostraca; order Decapoda; family Cambaridae; genus Procambarus; species Procambarus clarkii. The sequence goes on from NC_091175.1 coordinate 28,082,358, forward strand.
TATTGCAAGTCCCATAAGCCTCTGAGCAACTCAATCGTACTGTAACATCTGGTCTCTGTCTTTGCTGTGTCTGGTCGCAAGGATTTACTTGCTTGATGAAGTCTTGGGAGTTCTTCTACTCCCCAAGCCCGGCCCGAGGCCAGGCTTGACTTGTGAGCCAAAGCCTGGCTTGACTTGATTCAGGCTTGACTTGATCAGGCTTGGCTTGATTTTAGTGTATGTGTCAGGGTCCAGCTGGATCAGTATGTCCGCCGACAGTGTCATCCTGCTATAGTAAACAGCCCGCTCAGTGCCATGTGTAGACTTTTAAGGTGTTTTTTGCCCAACAGGAAACGCAAAAACTTGAGCAACCCGCCAACTACACCTCGCCTGGCTGATGTTTATCAGTGTCAGGAAGGATATATTTTGCGGTGGTATTGTATTAATCCTCCCAATTTTTACGTTGGGTCTAATGTGTAATATATATATGTCGTACCTAGTAGCCAGAATGCACTTCTAGGCCTACTATGCAAGGCCCGATTTGCCTAATAAGCAAGTTTTCCTGAATTAATATATTTTTTCTTATTTTTTTCTTATGCAATGATAAAGCTACCCATTTTATTATGTATGAGGTCAATTTTTTTTATTGGAGTTAAAATTAACGTAGATATATGACCGAACCTAACCAACCCTACCTAACCTAACCTAACCCATCTTTATACATTAGGTTAGGTTAGGTAGCCCAAAAAGTTAGGTTAGGTAGTCGAAAAACAATTAATTCATGAAAACTTGGCTTATTAGGCAAATTGGGCCTTGCATAGTAGGCTGAGAAGTGCGTTCTGGCTACTAGGTACGATATATATATATATATATATAATATATATATAAATTTCCGAAAGTTCTTCACCGATTGCTTTGAAATTTTGACACAATGTACCATTCGCCTACGGCCATGTTTTTTTTTATATACATTATATATAGACATCGCGTCTGTTACAGGTAAAACCATATTTTTTTTTTTTTTAAACTTTGTTTTTCATTAGTTTTCATGTGAGGGAAATCTCTGAAACATCTTTACCGGTTGCTTTGAAATTTTGACACAACCTTGCATTCGAATATGCGCATGTTTTTTATATACCTACTATATACATGTCACACATGTGACAGGTAAAATCATGTTTTTTTTTTTTAACAGTGCTATCTGTTATAAGTAATAGCAACACACACTAATCTCCGAAAGTTCTTCACCGATTGGTTTGAAATTTTGACACAACGTTCCATTTGAATACGTGTGTTTTTCTACTTTTCTACTATATAGATGCCACAACTGTGACAGGTAAAAACTGTTTTTTTAAACAGTGCCATCTGTTGTACGTCATAGCAAATTTCATAGATTTCAATTTATTTTAATTTTGATTTAATTATTTTGTGACTGCGTTGGAATTGAGCTGTGTTTACCATACCGTTCATTTCGTGAGTATAGATTATTTTTTTTATTTTTTTCATTTTGTTTTGTTAACCGTTCTCCGTATTTTTCAGTGATGGGAACATCAGATCATTTGATGTTTCCATTTTTCTGATGTTAATATCAGATCATTTGGGAATGCATCAGATGAGAGAGTGGGGAATGGTGGGGAGGACCACGGGGACAGGGGTGTGGGGGAGGACGAGGGGGACAGGGAGGTGGGAATGTTTGGGGGCACAATCGACTTGAGAATGGTCCAGGACGGACCGAAACGTCGTCGTCCCTTCACTTTCTAGCGTGTGGTCTGGTCAACAATGTTTGGGAGGATGAGGGGACGGGAGGGTTGCTGAGCCACAGCAACGCGAGCCGGGTACAGTTGGTATATATATATATATATATTATAATATATATATATATATATATATATATATATATATATATATATATATAAATATAAATAATATATAAATAATATATATATATTGTGACGGTAACGCGTTGGTGTTCGGCTGTTCAAAGCTAGGGGTTATGGCCTCGTCACATAGTATTAAAAAAAAATAGAAAATCTGGAACTTCGTCTGTGGTAAGGTAAGGAGAAGACACACAAACACAAGTAAATTTTAACAATGGAATTTTAATTACGTTAAATAAATCAAAACATGAATAAAATGGACAACAAATTCGTATAATAAAATCAATCAATCAAAATAATAAGAATAATTAAATGACACAATGAAAAGTTACGTTAAGACAAAATAACAAGAAGTGCAATAGACAAGTATGAGAGGTGCTGGAATATTGGCTTTAAGCTATCACCTCTCTCAGTATACGTACGCTAAAGCTTACGTCTAGCAGGGAGAAGTGTTAACTGTGAAAGCACGGAATATTCTGAGGACTGAGGTCGTGGCGGCCCCAGACATCAAGTAGTATGGGGGGGTGGAGTGCAGTTGCAGCCCGACCGGCGACCAATCAGAGGAGCCGGCAGCAGACAGGTTAGTTTGGCGGTTTGAGTCTGAGCAGGTGTTCTGGCTGCATACGTTTTGCGCTCTGGCAAACCTTGGTGTTGTTGTCGTTGTTGGACATTTCTTCCATAGTAGTTTTATATATTTGTTGCGACGTATTTGTGGAGGGAAGAGCAGGCCCAATCTCTTGAAGGAGATTATTGTCACAACTCTCCCCCGAAGCCTGCGGTTCTGGAAGAAGTACGTCGTTATGTGGTGGAGTAATGGATGGAGTCGCTTCTACTTCATAAACCTCTGGGAAGAGGGCATCGGCTATGGTGTTGTCAGAACCCTTGATATAGCGTGTCTCCAGGTGGATTTTCTGCAGTTAGGCAAGCCCATAGTAGAAGACGTTGAGTGAGAAGTGGGCGTGCTGCAGGAGGATGTAGGGTGGTGTGGTCCGTGTTTGATGGTGGACCCGAGCACTTTGCAGGTGTGGAGTGAAGTGCTGGAGCTCTTCAGGATGATGAAGAGTAGCTCCTTGCCAATTGTTCCGTAGTTCCTTGTAGCAGTAGTCGCTGACAGGTGTGTTCTCCTCGCCTCGTTGCTGCATCGCGACACCACCAATGTCGGTACCACTGGCGTCGACATGGAGGATGAAGGGCGAGGTGAGAGTGGAATTAGAATAGGGCAAAGGAGCACGATTATTATCCTGAAAGCATTTGGGAAGATCATTAAGGATTTCGGAATTAGAAAGCGTTGACTCCTTGTCAGTGCTTTCGGAGGAGAAGCTGGGAAGGTCTCACTGTGGATGTAGGGGTTCTGTGAAGGTGGAATAGTTAATTAGACAGTGGAGGAGTACCATTATATTGCTTCTGGGAGGTTGACGTGGCACCGCTGGGTCTTCCGCCGCCTATCTGGAGTCTCTATTACGTAGTTGTTGTTATTCCTGCACTCTTTGACGCGGTTAGGGTCCTGAAAACCTGTTTTGGAAAGGTGAACCTGGATAGGGAAATATGCAAGGACGAAGTCTCCCGGCTTGAATTTTCTTACTTTGCTGGTCTGGTTGTAATGAGTCTTCATTCTTCTCCTGGGCTTTCAATAGATTATTCATGGGCAAAAACGGTGGACCTCTCTCTAGAATGTGTTGAAGGTTTTGAAGAAACTGGGGCACATTCTGATGCTCACTGAAGGTGGGCATCTCGGAGAGAGTCTTTGAAAGCCTTAAGGGGAGTACGGCACTTACGGCCGTAGAGCATCTCATAAGGAGATACTCCTAGGGACTCATTGGGGAGACTTCTGAAAATACACATTATAAGGTCAATCTGGCTTATCCCAATCCTTAGAGGTTTCACTACAAAACTTTTTCAAGAGTGCTTGATTGTCTGATGACTACGTTCAAGAGAACCCTGTGAAGCAGGATGATATGGGGCTGGACAATACCTGTTTGATATTGAACTCCTCCAGTGTCCTTTGAAGAGATCACTGGTGAAGTTGGTACCACAGTCGCTCTGAATCTCCCTGGGAAATCCGTATTGAGTGAAGATCTTCAATAGATGTTTATAAACCGTAGCAGCCGTGATGTTCTTCACTGGAACTGCTATGGGAAATCTGGTGGTAGGACACAGGATGGTTAGGATGTAGGCGTTACCTGAACTGGTCCGAGGTAAAGGACCAACACAGTCTATTATGAGTCTGTGGAAAGGTTCCGCAGGCACCTGTATGGGAATCAGTGGCGCTCTGGGAATGGAGATGTTCGGTTTGCCTGCCATCTGACATGTATGACACTGTTTTACATACTGTTTGACGTTATTTACCATACCTGGCCAGTAGTAGTCTTGACGAATTCCATGGTAAGTCTTGTTGAAGCCGTAGTGGGAGAGTGCTCCGTGGGCCAGGTGTAGAATAGTGGGCCGCAGGCTGGTAGGAATCACAAGTTGTTCGATGTTGGCCCAATCGTTGTCCTCCTTCAGTTTACTGGGTCTATATCTGCGGTAGAGCAAGTCGTTCTCTAGGAAGAACCCAGGAATACTGTCGGGTTGAGTCTCAGCCTGGAAAAAACAATGGTGTTAAAGTAAGATCTTCCCTCTGCAACTTACGGAACTCCAACTTGGTCAGATGCGGGGGTAGTTCTGAGGGTCTTGAGGGACAGCGGTAGCAGTAGAGTCAGCTGGCTGTGGACGTGCGGCTTGTGCACGGGTGGTCACGAGAACCGGAGGAGAAACTTCATCACTCTCTTGAACCTCTGCTGGAACATACTCTAGAATAGGGTTACTTGGCACAGAGTTACACACCTGGGTTTGTCCATGACGATCAGGTTGGTCGGTTGCAGGTCTTCTGCCAAGTCGTTGCCTAGGAGAAGTTGCACTCCAGGCATGGGAAAAGGCTTTTCCCTGACGGCGACTTGGACTTCCCCGTTCACGTAGGGACAATCCAGGTGGACTCTGGCGAGAGGGTATGGAGTGGTAGCAGTGAGGTCAGTGATGAAGACAGTTTCTCCGGTGTAGGTGATGTTGGGCACAGCCGACTTCAAGATGATCGATTGAAGAGCCGCTGTGTCCCTCAAGATCTTCAATTTGAAACGTCCCTCCGGATTTGAACCGTTGGCAGAGACAGTTCCAGTATACAGGTGGTTACTGAAAAGAGAAAGATCATTAACATTAACACCAACATTCATCACAGGCTTACCGGACTTAGGAGGAGTTGGTTTGGGTTTTTGTTGGTCAGTGGTTCCCTTGTATTGAGACTTACCACACTTGTCTATGGTATGTCCATAGAGTCTACAATACTTGCAGTACAGTTGTGAACCAGCTTGATCGGGGCTCACTTTCTCGTAACTGTACCACGACTTCTTACTGGAGGATGGTTCGGGTGTCAGCCGGTGGATGAGGCTGTAAGTGTCAGCCGACTTAGCACACTTCAGGTAGTCGGTTTCTTCTTTATCTGCTAAGTAGAGGCGGACAGGAGGCGGCACACGTCTCAAGAATTCTTCAACAAGCATCAGGTTGACGAGTTCTGTAAAAGTAAAGACATGTGCTGCTTCCAGCCATTTCATGAAATACCTCCGTTTCGTGTTAGCAAACTCGAGGAAGGTAGTGGTACTTGCCTTCAGGTGGTCACGGAATTTCCTTCTATAACTTTCTGTGGAAAGTAGGTAGGCGTCTAACACTGCTTGTTTCAGAGTGTGGTAGTCATTCTCAGACGCCAAAGTACTGAGTGTGACTGCAGCTCTACCTGTAAGATGAACTCTGAGAAGTGTGGCCCATTGGTCGACAGGCCAACTGAGTTGATTAGCAAGGGTTTCAAAGGTGGTAAAGAACACATCAACTTCTGCTTCTACAAAGGATGGCATTAACTTACTTGCATGTGATATATTAAAACTGACGGGAAGATTGGCAGTAGCTTGCTGGCGTTGAGTGAAGTGTGAAGTTCCAAGGCGATTTCGCGTTGACGACACTCTAGAGCCAGAGTCGCTTGTTGCTTGTCATGTTCGCGTTGTATTTCCAACTCGCGTTGTTTGGTTTCAAGCTGTACTCGTTCACGTTCACGGAGTAATGCGACCTCATGTTCGTGTTCTTCTCTCCTCAAGGCAGCTTCGCGTTCTTGTTCGTCTCTCCTCAAAGCAGCTTCGCGTTCTTGTTCGTCTCTCCTCAAAGCAGCTTCGCGTTCTCTGAGGGTGATTTCTCGTTCTTGTTCTTCCCTCCGTATGGCAGCTGTTCGTTCTTCAATCTTGGCCAGCTCTAGTTTGAGTTTCATCGTCGCCAAATCAGTTTTATCTGTAATATAGTAAGTTTCATGAGTTTCAGAGTCTATCTTACCTTGCTCTAAATAGTAATCCAGCAACAGGTTGTGTAGGTCATTTTTGTTGGCTTGGTAGGGAACTTCTAGTTGATACTCATGTGCAAGAGTTTGTAATTCAGTCTTCTTGGCACGACTTAAAGTCCCTATTTCACCTGCTGGATTTGCACGGAAAGCTTGGAGACGAAACATGGTGAAATTAGCAAATAAAGGTACACGAATATTCAATAGTGAATGTCAGAAACAGGACAACGTGGCAACTGATACCTATCCTGTGAGATCTTTAACAATTAAAGTTAAGTAAAAGATGTGAAATGATTAAATTAAATCAAGGGCGCAGGAAATCTTGTACCCGGTACTCAAGTAAGAGGATAAGGGCAAGAAAATCCTACTAACAAATGAAACAGAGTTTCGAAAACAAATGAAACAGTAAATTGCCTCAAAAGTAAAATTGGTAGTCCAAGGATGTAGGCATACCTTGCCAAGTCTATAGGACATAAAGCAAGTTTTTCCTACTGAATTTAATATGATACTTACAGAATTAGCGAACTTTTGTGCTCTGAAAAAGTAAGCTAATTCCCTACCGTTGTATGTATCATCATCTCTGACTGACGTGTAGGGGTGCGAGGTGTCAACTGGTGACGAGAACTGCTGCTGAGGTCCCAATTCAGCAACTACAGTTCGAGCTAGAGGAACTATGGCCCTCTTTGTCCTCCTACAGTCAGATTGCAGAAGATTGAGTACTCTTGACCCGGGGCAGACCACAGTACCAGGGTACCAATATGATGATCTGTCAAAAATGAGAAATATCCAAGGGACAAAGATGGTAAACACGAGTAATAACACGGAGGGAGAGATGACCAATTAAGAGTATGACTGCGGCCTACAGTCACCACGTAATCCAAAGTTGTCTCACCTTCACCATATGTTACTCTCGTAATGCACAATACACCGCACCTTATAAAAAATGAAATTGAATATGAAAAATAGTAAAAGCTACGTTAACAAAGTTAAATACGCTTACCATAAATTACCACTTGGCACCAGTACCTGAGTGAAGCTCCTAGGACAGGCCCCCATATAATATGTGACGGTAACGCGTTGGTGTTCGGCTGTTCAAAGCTAGGGGTATGGCCTCGTCACATAGTATTAAAAAAAAAATAGAAAATCTGGAACTTCGTCTGTGGTAAGGTAAGGAGAAGACACACAAAACACAAGTAAATTTTAACAATGAAATTTTAATTACGTTAAAGAAATAAAACATGAATAAAATGGACAAACAAATTCGTATAATAAAATCAATCAATCAAAATAATAAGAATAATTAAATGACACAATGAAAAGTTACGTTAAGACAAAATAACAAGAAGTGCAATAGACAAGTATGAGAGGTGCTGGAATATTGGCTTTAAGCTATCACCTCTCTCCGTATACGTACGCTAAAGCTTACGTCTAGCAGGGAGAAGTGTTAACTGTGAAAGCACGGAATATTCTGAGGACTGAGGTCGTGGCGGCCCCAGACATCAAGTAGTATGGGGGGGTGGAGTGCAGTTGCAGCCCGACCGGCGACCAATCAGAGGAGCCGGCAGCAAGACAGGTAGTTTGGCGGTTTGAGTCTGAGCAGGTGTTCTTGGCTGCATACGTTTTGCGCTCTGGCAAACCTTGATGGTGGTGTTGTCGTTGTTGGACATTTCTTCCATAGTAGTTTTATATATTTGTTGCGACGTATTTGTGGAGGGAAGAGCAGGCCCAATCTCTTGAAGGAGATTATTGTCACAATATAAATAATATATATATATATATATATATATATATATATATATATATATATATATATATATATATATAATAAATATATATATGTCGTACCTAGTAGCCAGAACGCACTTCTCAGCCTATAATGCAAGGCCCGATTTGCTTAATAAGCCAAGTTTTCATGAATTAATTGTTTTTCGACTACCTAACCTAACCTAACTTTTTTGGCTACCTAACCAAACCTCACCTATAAAGATAGGTTAGGTTAGGTAGGGTTGGTTAGGTTCGGTCATATATCTACGTTAATTTTAACTCCAATAAAAAAAAATTGACCTCATACATAATGAAATGGGTAGATTTATCATTTCATAAGAAAAAAATTAGAAAAAATATATTAATTCAGGAAAACTTGGCTTATTAGGCAAATTGGGCCTTGCATAGTAGGCTGAGAAGTGCGTTCTGGCTACTAGGTACGACATATATATATATATATATATATATATATATATATATATATATATATATATATTTGGTGTATATTATTGTATATAATCCCTGTATAGTATTTGTTAATTTGGTGACAATTTGTCTAGTGTTTTAAACCCCCTTCCCTTTTGGTTGTACATTGCTACAAAGTCTTGATAACTTCACCCTGACTTGGGGTTGGATCTGTGAAGAAAGCGCCTCCACGGAGACTAAAAAGAACCCGAGTTACTAAGGCCGGCCGTAACAATAGTGGTGTAGCAGTTATAAGAGGCGCAAGACCGTGCTCTACCTGGTGTGTACCTGGATGTTGTTCTGAGAGTTCTACTCCAAAAGCTTCAGTAACGTTCCCCACACACACTGTTGTTACCGTTTATAACTCCTACTTTGTAACCACTTGTAACACTGGTGATGTTACTCACTATGAATAGTGCGCTCGCCCTAACACCAACACACCCAATATACCACATGATTCTTAGTAGATTGGCAGTTGAGAGGCGGGACCAAAGAGCCAGAGCTCGACCACCGCAAGCACAAGTAGGTGAGTACGTGAGTGAGAGTAGGACACCGTTCGGGGACAACTGTCTCAATATATGACTTCTAATTATATGACAACAATTTATGATGCTAAAGCTGCCACCACCCCCTCACTTACTGTAATTAAAATACTAATTAATGTACTTAGTGCTGTCCTGACCCAGAGGAGAGAGGTCAAGACCTGGAACAAGAACTTACATTATTTCTAGTAATTAATTGAAAATTATGAGGGAATAATATATACTTTGAAGCTTCACTGTTTTGAAAATGACTTGTGGTCTCATTAATTATTGATGTGGCTCAGAGAATCACTGAATAAGATCAAAGACCCAGTAACGTCAGATCATATATGCTCAAACATCAATGACAGGAAAAATTAACTGAAATACCAAATCAACTTTAAATATTTAAATGATTAATAAAAGAACATTGGCACCCCTAATCTTAAATCCTTACTCAAATTGTCCTGTAATGGTGTCAATTCACTAATAAGTAAAAACTCTAGTAACAATTACCTTCTTTCTACAGCTAATCCAATCAATAATATCACCCATCCCCCGGGTCTCTGCAACACAACCTTCCCGCACGATGGTCAAGCTTATACTGAAGATAGTATTGATCAGGTATCCAAAGGATACCTGATCAACCAGGCTGTGACTCATACGTCAGGCTGCGAGCAGCCGAGTCTAACAGCCTGGTTGATCAGTCCAGCAACCAGGAGGCCTGGTCGACGACCGGGCCGCGGGGACACTAAGCCCCGGAAGCACCTCAAGGTAGCCTCAAGGTAAGATTCCTAGAAGGAATTACACTGACCTGCTATAAAATTCTGCCTCTTGGCACCCTCTGACCACACCCCCGAGCACCCAGGCCTAGGTGTGGCCTCCCACCAGAGCTTAGTGTCGTGGATACCATGGTTCTTGTATATAATTTGTCAACCTATGGTAACCAGAGGTTACCTGTGTCATTGTGTGGTCACAATGGTTGTACTCTTCAAGTCACTTGTGTTGTCCTGTCTTGAGTACTGCTCAGTACTCACTTCCCCCTTCAGAGCAGGAGAGATTGCTGAAATAGAGGGAATACAGAAAACATATACGGCACGCATAGACGCAATAAAGCACCTAAATTATTGGGATCGTCTCAAAGCCCTCCAAATGTACTCTCTAGAAAGAAGACGAGAGAGATATCAAATAATATACACCTGGAAGATACTGGAGGGCCAAGTACCAAATCTACACAGTAAAATAACAACGTACTGGAGTGAACGACATGGAAGAAAATGTAGAATAGAACCAGTGAAGAGCAGAGGTGCCATAGGCACAATCAGAGAGCACTGTATAAACATCAGGGGTCCGCGGTTGTTCAACGTCCTCCCAGCGAGCATAAGGAATATTGCCGGAACAACCGTGGACATCTTCAAGAGAAAACTGGACGGTTTTCTAAGAGAAGTTCCGGATCACCCGGGCTGTGTACGTGGCCCTGCGGGCCGCTCCAAGCAACAGCCTGGTGGACCAAACTCTCACAAGTCGAGCCTGGCCTCGGGCCGGGCTTGGGGAGTAGAAGAACTCCCAGAACCCCATCAACCAGGTATCAACCAGAGGGCCTTAGTGAGAGGTCAGTGTACCTCATTAATGCCTTCACCAATGACCCAAGTCACAAATATGATTCTTTTTCGGTAGAACTTGACCCAGCTGGGAATGGGGGGAGCAGGAAAATATGGAAGAGAGAAGGAAGAAGAGAGAATGGAGGAAGGAGAGGAAACAAGGAGAAAGAGAACAGTTATGTAGAAAAATGCTGCAGACATTTCCATAGTCGTTACACCCAGCCCAGGGCCTGGCTTGACTTCTGAGAGCTTGATCCAACAGACTGTTGCTTGGAGCGGCCCGCAGCCCCACGTATCCACCACAGCCCGGTTGGTCCGGCACTTCTTGAAGAAAAATGTCTACTATATTTACTTGGTTATGCTCCCTAAACGTTAAGTGGTCACACATGTTTATTCGCAGATACTTTACATGTTGTTTTCACACTATGGGCAGACATGATTGTGTTCTGAACATATATTATCCAGGGTTATGTAGACGCTGTGAGCCAAGGTATTTGGTCATCTTACTTCTTAGTACTATTTCAGGGATTTTTATGATGTGTGATGTTAGTGCTATCGGTCTGTAATTTTATTAACCTTTGCTTTATTCCCTCTATTTTGGAGTGGTGCTTGTAACTTGAAAATGTCCATAGAGCTGGCAAGCAAGGGGCAATTCCTCAGTTGAGTCAAGCCTGGCCTCGGGCCGGGCTTGGAGTAGAACTCCCAGAACCCCATAACCCCATCAAGCAGGTATCTTATTGAATATGAAGTTCCAGGTATCAGGGCCTGGTGCAGAGTGCATAGGCATACTGTCTATGGCTACTTCAAAATCCAGTGGGGACAGGGTGACATCTGATATATGATTTGATGTTGGTATCACATACATGAAGAATTCGTTTGGGTTATCTATCTTCAGTGTTTAGTGGCTCGCTGAAGACAGTCGCACTGATTCCTCACTATCTCGCTCATTTCATTGTTGTTATATGTGAAAGTTCCATCTCCCTTGTGCAGGGACCCGATACTAGATTTTTTTGTACTAGATTTTGCATAGGAGAAACAGTAATTTGAATTCTTCTCTATTACAATGATGGCATTTTTCTTTCTTTGCCTCTCTTGGATTTTATATAATTCTTGTAGGTTTAGTTAAAAAAAAAATTATTTCTCTATCAAGGCTGTTGTTGTTCTTGAGATACTGTGCGAGTCTCAAATTGTTCCGCGGTTAGTTTTCTTCGCCTATAGAAGGAACGCCGTTCCCGTTCCGCTGTAATTGGTGGAACCAATTACGGCGTAATGGATGTGGGGTCCCTTGATTGTTTCAAGCGTGGGTTGGACATGTATTATATGAGTGGGATTGGGTGGTTATAAATAGGAGCTGCCTCCCATGGGCCAATAGGCCTTCTGCAGTTACTTCAATTCTTATCATCTTATGTTCTTATGTACCAATATGCACCACTTCCTCTCATTTCTTAGGGGTATGCGGTTTGAACATATTTCTAGAGCTACTGAGCATATTTTTTCCAGGCACTGGTTCAGGTTTGCATTTTCTAGCTGTTCTTCCCAGTTTATTTCTGTGAAGTCCTGGTTTATTTGCTCCCAGTTTCTGTTTATTATTAAAATTTAATTTGCTGAATTCTCCTCCTCCTCTGGGGCTTGGGACTGGTTGTGCAGGTCTGCTCCCCGTGCTTGTCTGAACTTCAATCAGGTTGTGATCTGAGTAACAGGTATTTGTAATAATTATGTTCCTAATCATTTCATCGTTATTTGTGAAAATAAGGTCTAGGGTGTTTTCTAGTTAGTTCTGATAGTTGCTGGTTTAAAACAACTCTGCCATACATCCGTAATAAGTCATTTGGCTGTGACTATTCATTTGGGCTACTTCCTGGTATTCTCTGATACAACTGTATTTGCTACATTCTGCTATTTTAGGTGCCATAGGTTGAAGTCCTCAAGCATAATGATGATTGCTGCGATGTTTGTGAGATTTTCTAAGCAGTATTCTATTTTCATTAGTTGGTCTTTAAACTGCTGAGGATTTGCCTCCGGTGACTTATATTCAAGGACAATAAATACATTTAGGATATCTGTTTTGGTTATCAGCACTTCCACCATATCGTTTGTGGTGTTTAGCAGCTCAGTACAGATGAGTGTGTCCTTGATGTACAGGCTGACTCCACCCTGTGTGTCCTGTCACATCTGAAAAGATTGTAATCTGGTATCCATATTTCACTATCACAATAATTCTTTGTGAGAGTTTGTTTGGGCTGCAATCGCTGCATTTGCCTCATTTAGGAGGCCAGCAATAAAGTGGACTTTGTTTGATCTGAGTGATTGTTTACCCTTGGTGTTAGCTAATACTAATGATGTTATCGTATTTGTGAAATTTGTGTGCTGTGTGTTATATTTGGTGTTGATGTACATGATTCTGGTTGCAAGTGTGTCCTCTCTAGCATTTGACCGAGTTGGTGATAGAGTCTGGACATTTTTAATCATTCTTTCCCTCTTCCTCTTGCTAAAAAATCTATGGATGGGATAAATCTAGGTATGTTAAGAACGAATATGTTCTATGAAAACAGCTGTTTTCATAGTGTTTTTCATGGCTGTTTTCATAGTGGCGTTCTTTGATTTTGTTACCATGATTCCTCTTGTATGTTTATGTATATTACAAAATCTGAAGACCTCTTTGAATTTCAGAAGAGCATCATAAAGTATTTTACAGTATTGAACAGATACATATTGTAAGTACTGGGAAATATAATTAGTATACAGATACATATTGTAAGTACTGGGAAATATAACTAGTATACAGATACATATTGTAAGTACTGGGAAATATGACTAGTATACTCCCGCCAAAATAGCCATCTTGAAATAACCAAAAGACTATTAAATGTGGAATTAATTACACATTCAATAATTAAAGCAGACTTCAGAAACCTCAGATTATTCATGAACCTAAACAAAATTTTACATTCAAATTGGTTAATCTCTTCTGTGATAATTAGTTCAGTGGTATTAAAGCTGGAATAGTTAAGTGGACGCTCTTACCCCTTCCCTTCACTTTCCCTTCCATCCTGTCTCTTCCCGTTTCCTGTTCATCTCTTCCGCTTCCCTTCTCCTCTCTTCCTGTTTCCTGTTCATCTCTTCCGCTTCCCTTCTCCTCTCTTCCTGACTCCGTACCCGTCTCTTCCTCCTTCCCGTCTCTTCCTCCTTCCCGTCTCTTTCCGTTTTCTTTCTTCCCCATCTTTTCCTGTCTTCTTTTCATCTTGTTTCTTTTCCTCGCCATCTTTCCCTGTCTCTACCTTGCCGGTGGCTGAGCGGACAGAACACTGGACGCGTGATCCTGTAGTCCCGGGTTCGATCCCGGGCGCCGGCGAGAAACGATGGGGTAGATTTTCTTTCACCCTGATGCCCCTGTTACCTAGCAGTAAATAGGTACCTGGGAGTTAGTCAGCTGTCACGGGCTGCTTCCTGGGGGTGGAGGTCTGGTCGAGGACCGGGCCGCGGGGACACTAAAGCCCCGAAATCATCTCAAGATAACCTTCCTCCCGTCTCCCCGTCATTGCTGGCTCAGATTCACCCACAGTTACCTGTATCAGCCCATAAACGGCTTCGACGCTCCCCCATTAACACCTGTGTACTGTCTAGTGCTGTTGGACGCAGCGCCATACTGCAGCCAGCTGCGCCCAACAGCCTGGTTGACCAATCCACCAACCAGGAGAGACCTGTAGTCTGATACCGGGCCGCAGGGGGGAGGGGGGGGGGACGTTGATCCTCGGAATCAGTACAAGGTAGCCGCAAGGTGTCGCTTTTCCTCTCTCTACTCTCTCTACTCTCTCTCTTCTCTCTCTCTCTCTCTCTCTCTCTCTCTCTCTCTCTCTCTCTCTCTCTCTCTCTCTCTCTCTCTCTCTCTCTCTCTCTCTCTTTTCTCTCTCTCTTTTCTCTCTCTCTTTTCTCTCTCTCTTTTTCTCTCTCTCTTTTCTCTCTCTCTTTTCTCTCTCTCTTTTCTCTATTTTCTCTCTCTCGAGTAGTGGCATGGGGCGAACATGACTTTGTAGATCGATTGGCCAATGAGGCTTGCAAGAAAGAAAACATTGATTATGATTTTGGACAATCTAATGCAATTATTAGAAACATACAAATTAAAGAAATTAATTCAGATTTAGAAGAACTAAGAAATGCCCAGAGACCTGAAAGCTGCAGTAATAAAAGTTATGACAAGTTTTGTAATAATAGGTATTTGTATGGTCAGCACAGTAACCGGACCAGGCAATGTGATGTAGTCATTGCGCGAATTCGCTTTGGCTATAGACACATCTGGCAGGTTAGCGAGGCTGAGCCACTACCAGAATACTCAGATTATAAACTCTGTGATAAACCTTTAATGTATTCACTAGAACACTATATTGTTGAATATGAAACCGTAAAGGACTTTAGACCTCCTGGCCTCTTGTACCACCAACTGTGTAACTATTTCATTGTCTCAGGTGTTCTGGATGACATCCTAACAATTTACCCAAAATTTGCTTGTCCATTTTAAAGAATGAAGAATTTTTTTTATTTATATTCTAAGCTGCATCACTTATGAACCCATCCCTGCCCTTGTGTGGCAGTGCACAGTAGAAAGTTGTTTTCACATATCCATACATTAAAACATTGATTGTAACCATGATATATATGTGCTTCAGCCTACAGTTTAGACCTATTGTCTTATGTATGACCCTCTGTCCTGCGTGACAGTGAATACCAGCATTATCCTCACTTTAATAAGACTATCAAAATCCTCAGATTAGGCAAAATTGTAATTAATTTTGTCAATAAAGATGTTAATAAATAAAGGGAGCGCGGCCCAGCAAGATTCTGGGGTGCAAACCCACGACTGGCGAGGATGGTGAGCCAGACACAAGCAACTGGCGAGGATGGTGAGCCAGACACAAGCAACTGGCGAGGATGGTGAGCCAGACGCAAGCAACTGGCGAGGATGGTGAGCCAGACACAAGCAAGACGGAGTAATGAAGAGAACAGACAAGGGAAGACACACGGCAGAAAATGTAAAAGACAGTTCACGAAAAGCTGAAAAAAGAGGAGAGAGGCACTTAAGACATAACAGAATTAACAATCTCGAGACGAAGTTTCGAGATTGAGAAAAAGTTGGATCCGAGGAAGAGTCAAGGAGTCAGTTTCAGGATCGACCTGATTTGTGAACGTGTTACAGTAGGATTCATAAACCAGTACAGCATTGTGAGCATTGTAATACAGGCAGCCACTTGACAAGATGCTGTAGGGAGCATTAGTCAGCTGCTAGAAACCTTAATATATTTTTAAGGAGTCTCTTCCTAGGATCGCGCAGGAATTCCTAGGACCGGAAATATTCCAAGGACCCTAGGAATTAGGCAACCCACAATAGCGGCCTAATTATACAGCACTTATTTGCGCCCAGGTGAACAGGGTCATCAGGTGAGGGCTAAACGTCTCCTTTAACGATTCTGTCCTGCTGCGGGAATTGAACCCGGGACCTACTGGTTACGACCCGACGCCTCTAGCCACTGTGTCTCAGGACCCACATCTTGGAGGCACTGGAAGACTCCTTGAAAGTTTGATTAAACCAACGATGGTGTAATAACACTTAAATACGCACATAAGGAATAACTAGAAAAATAGGAAAATGTATAGTAACAGCTTGCTCCAGTACCCTCTGGGGCCCGCAGGTCCCAGAGGGCCTGAGGGCCGCTCCAAGCAACAGCCTGGTGGACCAAACTCTCACAAGTCAAGCCTGGCCTCGGGCCGGGCTTGGGGAGTAGAAGAACAGAACCCCATCAACCAGGTATCAACCAGTAAAATCAGAAGTTTTCCTGGAAAGATTTGTCCCCAAAGGATGATACAGTACTATAGGTTGTGTCCTTGTCTGTCGGATATGAGGATGAGAGAGAGTACTGGAGCAAGCACAGTACCCTGGGGGACTGTGCTCTTCACTATTGATAAACCTAACTCCCGGTGTACAAAGGGTCACGGCAGTTGTAACACGATACTCGGGTAACGATGATGCACAATAAACCAACAAAGACACTGACAGTGACACAGGTAATAATCATGCACAATAATTACGTCACAATAAATGTGTGGTGCATGTGAAGCTCACATTGACAGACGAGGGTAATGTAGTGGCACCACACACATACACGCACATACACCGTCGGGTGTGTGTGTGTACCTATACCTGTGTCAGGGTAATGTAGTGGCACCACGCACATACACCGTCGAGTGTGTGTGTGTACCTATAACTGTGTCAGGGTAATGTAGTGGCACCACGCACATACACCGTCGGGTGTGTGTGTGTACCTATACCTGTGTCGGGTACGAGAAGGTGAGAACTGTGGTTGACCACTCACATCAACACACACTTAATAAACAAGATCTTGTCTTTACAGGTAGGCTACCTCTCCCACTCACTCAAGCACATTCTTGCAAGACCTCGTAGGTGACCTGACAACTGTGTTCGCTCGTTACGACGTAAGGGAGGGAATTATCAGGGGAAAGTGCCAAGCCATTACGACTATATTGCACTGGGAAGGGGTCAGGATTAGGATTTGGGATGGGACGGTGGAAAGGAATGGTGCCCAATCACTTTTGGACGGTCGGGGATTGAACGCCGACCTGAACACGGTTGACAGGCTTTCCCTACATGACTGTACTTGACATGTCGGGGTACTCGCAAGACGGTGTGTTGTACTAATATATCACCCAGCCCGTCCTCCAGAAATGGGGTGGTAAATGTAAGAAGACAAATAAGTGCAATTATGTACTATTCATAGCTGTTAGGAATTGTACTTATTTTCACTTAGTATTAAATCGTACTGTCAAATATATTGTGAATATTTGAGTTTACCTGAAAAACTGAATAGAAAACCACAACCTCACCTAACCGTCTTAGTTTTTGAAGATAATAATTTTATAGCTTCTTAATTACAATTAGTACTTAACCTATACCTATATTGATATTACAGTTTTATAAAACTAATAAAACAAAACTAAAATATATCAATAAATTGTAAAGTAACTCAGGATATTTTAGAAATTTTTATAAAATCTATATTGTTTAATAAACCTGAAAAATAAATTCCTGATATTTAAAACTTGTGTATTGCCAGTTGAAATTGAAAACTTCATCCTAAAATTCTGAATGTCTTAACAGAAAACCGAGGAAAATTAAATCGGGGGAGGGAGTTGGGTAAATGTAACAGCCCCATAAGTGTAATTATGCACTGTTTATGACAGTAAGAAAGTGTACTTATTACACTTAGTATTAAATCGTACTGTCAATTCGGAGGATGGGTTGCATCACCCGAGGTTATATATGCCATATATATATAGTCTCGGCTATCCAATACTTTTAATAGTCTGTTGGCCATTTGGTCAGGTCTTGTCAGTGGTTTCATGTTCCTGTCAGTCTAAGGTTCGAATCTTTCATTATATATATATATATATATATATATATATATATATATATATATATATATATATATATATATATATATATAATATATATATAATATATATATAATGTACCTAGTAGCCAGAACGCACTTCTCAGCCTACTATGCAAGACCCGATTTGCCTAATAAGGCAAGTTTTCATGAATTTCAATATTTTTCTAATTTTTTTCTTATGAAATGATAGCTATCCATTTCATTATGTATGAGTTATTTTTTTTTATTTGAGTTAAAACTAACGTAGATATATGACTGAACGTAGCCAACCCGACAGCTGAGTGGACAGCGCTTCGGATTCGTAGTCCTGAGGTTGCGGGTTCGATACCCGATGGAGACGTAGACAAATGGGCAAAATGTTTCTTTTACCCTGATGCCCCTGTTACCTAGCAGTAAATTGGTACCTGGGAGTTAGACAGCTGCTACGGGCTGCTTCCTGGGGGTGGAGGCCTGGTCGAGGACCGGGCCGCGGGGACGCTAAGCCTCGATATCATCTCAATAGGTGTATAAAAGGCGGTGCTCTAAGATTACTCTCCTGATCCCATGTAGTGTAGGATTGGGATACTCCCAGAGTTAGACTACCTCTGAGACTCCTAAATGTTAATGTTTAATTACACGTTATTGTGAGGTTCAGTCAACGTGATGTTGGTCCTCGTCTCTAATGTTGTGTTTTTGTTCCTTTTCAGGTAAGTGGCCCTGGCGTGTTACAGAGGTGGCCCTGGTGTGTTACAGAGGTGGCCCTGGCGTGTTACAGAGGTGGCCCTGGTGTGTTACAGAGGTGGCCCTGGCGTGTTACAGAGGTGGCCCTGGCGTGTTACAGAGGTGGCCCTGGCGTGTTACAGAGGTGGCCCTGGCGTGTTACAGAGGTGGCCCTGGCGTGTTACAGAGGTGGCCCTGGCGTGTTACAGAGGTGGCCCTGGCGTGTTACAGAGGTGGCCCTGGCGTGTTACAGAGGTGGCCCTGGCGTGTTACAGAGGTGGCCCTGGCGTGTTACAGAGGTGGCCCTGGCGTGTTACAGAGGTGGCCCTGGTGTGTTACAGAGGTGGCCCTGGCGTGTTACAGAGGTGGCCCTGGCGTGTTACAGAGGTGGCCCTGGTGTGTTACAGAGGTGGCCCTGATGTGTTACAGAGGTGGCCCTGGCGTGTTACAGAGGTGGCCCCTGGCGTGTTACAGAGGTGGCCCCTGGCGTGTTACAGAGGTGGCCCCTGGCGTGTTACAGAGGTGGCCCCTGGCGTGTTACAGAGGTGGCCCCTGGCGTGTTACAGAGGTGGCCCCTGGCGTGTTACAGAGGTGGCCCCTGGCGTGTTACAGAGGTGGCCCCTGGCGTGTTACAGAGGTGGCCCCTGGCGTGTTACAGAGGTGGCCCCTGGCGTGTTACAGAGGTGGCCCCTGGGCGTGTTACAGAGGTGGGCCTGGCGTATTACAGAGGTGGGCCTGGTGTGTTACAGAGGTGGCCCCTGGCGTGTTACAGAGGTGGGCCTGGTGTGTTACAGAGGTGGCCCCTGGCGTGTTACAGAGGTGGCCCCTGGCGTGTTACAGAGGTGGCCCCTGACGTGTTACAGAGGTGGGCCTGGCGTGTTACAGAGGTGGCCCTGGCGTGTTACAGAGGTGGCCCTGGTGTGTTACAGAGGTGGCCCTGGTGTGTTACAGAGGTGGGCCTGGTGTGTTACAGAGGTGGCCCCTGGCGTGTTACAGAAGTGGCCCCTGGCGTGTTACAGAGGTGGCCCCTGGCGTGTTACAGAGGTGGCCCTGGCGTGTTACAGAGGTGGGCCTGGCGTGTTACAGAGGTGGCCCTGGCGTGTTACAGAGGTGGCCCTGGTGTGTTACAGAGGTGGCCCTGGCGTGTTACAGAGGTGGCCCTGGCGTGTTACAGAGGTGGCCCTGGCGTGTTACAGAGGTGGCCCTGGCGTGTTACAGAGGTGGCCCTGGCGTGTTACAGAGGTGGCCCTGGCGTGTTACAGAGGTGGCCCTGGCGTGTTACAGAGGTGGGCCCTGGCGTGTTACAGAGGTGGCCCTGGCGTGTTACAGAGGTGGGCCCTGGCGTGTTACAGAGGTGGGCCTGGCGTGTTACAGAGGTGGGCCTGGCGTGTTACAGAGGTGGGCCTGGCGTGTTACAGAGGTGGGCCTGGCGTGTTACAGAGGTGGGCCTGGCGTGTTACAGAGGTGGGCCTGGCGTGTTACAGAGGTGGCCCTGGCGTGTTACAGAGGTGGCCCTGGCGTGTTACAGAGGTGGCCCTGGCGTGTTACAGAGGTGGCCCTGGCGTGTTACAGAGGTGGGCCTGGCGTGTTACAGAGGTGGGCCTGGCGTGTTACAGAGGTGGGCCTGGCGTGTTACAGAGGTGGGCCTGGCGTGTTACAGAGGTGGCCCTGGCGTGTTACAGAGGTGGCCCTGGCGTGTTACAGAGGTGGCCCTGGCGTGTTACAGAGGTGGCCCTGGCGTGTTACAGAGGTGGGCCTGGCGTGTTACAGAGGTGGCCCTGGCGTGTTACAGAGGTGGCCCTGGCGTGTTACAGAGGTGGCCCTGGCGTGTTACAGAGGTGGCCCTGGCGTGTTACAGAGGTGGCCCTGGCGTGTTACAGAGGTGGCCCTGGCGTGTTACAGAGGTGGCCCTGGCGTGTTACAGAGGTGGCCCTGGTGTGTTACAGAGGTGGCCCTGGTGTGTTACAGAGGTGGCCCTGGTGTGTTACAGAGGTGGCCCTGGCGTGTTACAGAGGTGGCCCTGGCGTGTTACAGAGGTGGCCCTGGCGTGTTACAGAGGTGGCCCTGGTGTGTTACAGAGGTGGCCCTGGTGTGTTACAGAGGTGGCCCTGGCGTGTTACAGAGGTGGCCCTGGCGTGTTACAGAGGTGGGCGGGAGCTGCCAGTTCTCGCTAGTCTGGTGGGGCGTGTCCAGGCTGGTTATACGTAAATATTGGTACCTTGTTTGACTGGGTATGGTACCCTGGGTATGGTACCCTGGGGGTGGTACCAAGGGTATGGTACCCTGGGGGTGGTACCAAGGGTATGGTACCCTGGGGGTGGTACCAAGGGTATGGTACCCTGGGGGTGGTACCCCGGGTATGGTACCCTGGGGGTGGTACCCCTGGTATGGTACCCTGGTGGTGGTACCCCGAGTATGGTACACTGGGAGTGGTACCCCGGATATGGTACCCTGGGGGTGGTACCCCGGGTGTGGTACCCTGGGGTGGTACCCCGGGTATGGTACCCTGGGGGTGGTACCTCGGGTATGGTACCCTAGGGGTGGTTCTCCGAGTATGGTACCCTGGGGGTGGTACCCTGGGGGTGGTACCCGAGTATGGTACCCTAGGGGTGGTACCCCGAGTATGGTACCCTGGGGGTGGTTCCCAGGGCATGGTACCCTGGGGGTGGTACCAAGGGTATGGTACCCTGGGGTGGTATTCCGGGAATGGTACACTGGGAGTGGTACCCCGGGAATGGTACACTGGGAATGGTACCCCGGGAATGGTACACTGGGAATGGTACCCCGGGAATGGTACCCCTGGGAGTGGTACCCCGGGTATGGTACCCCTGGGAGTGGTACCCCGGGTATGGTACCCCTGGTAGTGGTACCCCTGGGAGTGGTACCCCGGGTATGGTACCCCTGGGAGTGGTACCCCGGGTATGGTACCCCTGGGAGTGGTACCCCGGGTATGGTACCCCTGGGAGTGGTACCCCGGGTATGGTACCCCTGGGAGTGGTACCCCGGGTATGGTACCCCTGGGAGTGGTACCCCTGGGAGTGGTACCCCGGGTATGGTACCCTTGGGAGTGGTACCCCGGGTATGGTACCCCTGGGAGTGGTACCCCGGGTATGGTACCCCTGGGAGTGGTACCCCGGGTATGGTACCCCTGGGAGTGGTACCCCGGGTATGGTACCCCTGGGAGTGGGTACCCCGGGTATGGTACCCCTGGGAGTGGGACCCCGGGTATGGTACCCCTGGGAGTGGGACCCGGGTATGGTACCCCTGGGAGTGGGACCCCGGGTATGGTACCCCTGGGAGTGGGACCCCGGGTATGGTACCCCTGGGAGTGGTACCCCTGGGAGTGGGACCCCGGGTATGGAATATTCACAGGATTAAGTAATTGCAAAGTTTCGTCAACATATTCAGACCTTGACAAAGCCTGACCTGAGGGGTCTGACAGCTGAGTGGACAGCGCTCGGGATTCATAGTCCTAAAGTTCCGGGTTCAATCCCCGGTGGAGGCAGAAACAAATGGGCAGTTTGTTTCACTTTGATGCACCTGTTCATCGAGCATTAAATTAACCTGGGAGTTAGACAGCTGCTACGGACTGCTTCCTGGGGGTGAGGCCTGGTCGAGGACCGGCCGCGGGGACGCTAAGCCCCGAAATCATCTCAAGATAACCTCATCCCAACATAAGAAGCACTCAGGAGAGTGCGAAAGACTTGGAAAAAATTCCTAAGTGTGGGATACTAGTGTTTGAGGACTACTTAAATATACTTTTCTCTTAGTATTATAATGATTGCTATACTGATGGCTCACCAACAATGATTTTAATGTTCCAATAATTTTCAACCTAGCCTAAAAAAAGTATTGTATTTAATGTAATTATATAATGAAGTATAATGTTTACCTTGTTGTGGTTGCGGGTCATCCCCGGAACTCCACAAGGTAGACACAAGGTAGGTGGGTAGACACAAGGTAGGTGGGTAGACACAAGGTAGGTGGGTAGACACAAGGTAGGTGGGGTAGGTGGGTAGACACAAGGTAGGTGGGTAGACACAAGGTGGGTAGGCACAAGGTAGGTGGGTAGACACAAGGTAGGTGGGTAGACACAAGGAAGGTGGGTAGACACAAGGTGGGTAGGCACAAGGTAGGTGGGTAGACACAAGGTAGGTGGGTAGACACAAGGTGGGAAGGACACAAGGAGGTGGTAGACACAAGGGAAAGGTGGTAGACACAAGGTGGGTAGGCACAAGTAGGTGGGTAGACACAAGGAAGGTGGGTAGACACAAGGTGGGTAGACACAAGGTAGGTGGGTAGACACAAGGTAGGTGGGTAGACACAAGGTGGTAGACACAAGGTAGGTGGGTAGACACAAGGTAGGTGGGTAGACACAAGGTAGGTAGGTAGACTGTATATTATGTTTTACATAGACAACATCATGTTGCAAAAAAAAAAAAACACATTGGAGAAACTTCTGGGTGCTTTGAAAGTATCGGATCACGACACACGATGAAAGGAAACCCACTTAACTCTCAAGACTCTCGTCTCAGTATTATGCGAAGAGTAAGAAAAACAAAAGTTTAACCAGCATCTTTTTTTGCATACTGAAGTAGGCTAAGATGATTATCCAGAGGAAATTCCTGCTGAAAAACTGGTTGATTCTTTTCCTAATCTGTTGAGCTCCTTAATGATGTGGACCCAGACACCGCGTAGGGAACTCCGAGTGTGTAAAAATATATGTATTTTTCCCTTTGACTTACATTCTTAATTTAATGACGTGCAGACACGACTACAAGGGAAATGTGTTAGCCGACTGTTATGTAGGCTCGAACCTGCAGTTTAGGATCCCAAGAGTCGATAACAGCCTGTTGGACCAAGTTATCACAAGTCAGCGGGGAGTTGAACAACTCTCGAAACACACTCCAGGTATGCTCCAGGTAGGTAAAGAATGACTTGTACAAGTCTTCAAGTCACAGGAATGATTAGTGTTTCTTGAACCTGATCCTTTTTAGTTATAATCCGGTCAACCAGGCTGTTGGACGCCACTTCATGCAGGCTGAAGAATGAATGACAGTCTCACTGTGGATTATATACCCTTTGGAGGTATTTATCAAGTTACCTCTTGAAGCCCGGAAGCCTGGATGACCCAGTATGGATTGGGTCAGGCCAGTATGGATGGGTGAGGCCAGTATGGATGGGTCAGGCCAATATGGATGGGTCAGGCCAGTATGGATGGGTCAGGCCAGTATGGATGGTCAGGCCAGTATGGATGGGTCAGGCCAGTATGAATGTGGTGGTGCAGTGTGCCCCCGTTGAAGAGCAGAAGTGCAACAGGTACTCTGAGAGAGAACTATCAACATCATAGGCCTGAGACTGTTCAACACGCTTCCACTACACATAAGGGACATAACTGGCCGACCCCTCACAGTGTTCAAGAGAGAACTGGATAAGCACCTCCAAAGGATACCTGACCAACCAGGCTGTGACTCATACGTCAGGCTGCGAGCAGCCGCGTCCAACAGCCTGGTTGATCAGTCCAGCAACCTGGAGGCCTGGTCGACGACCGGGCCGCAGGGACGCTAAGCCCCGAAAACACCTCAAGGTAACCTCAAGTTGTGTGGGTGTGTGTGTTGTTGTGTGTGTGTGTGTGTGTGTAGTGTGTGTGTGTGTGTGTGTGTAACTGCATCAAGAACTGTAAAAAACCACTATCGCAGGCCCTTCACATTCTGTGGAGACAAAGCCTAGATACTGGCGTTATCCCTGACATACTAAAAACAGCAGAGATAGCACCACTTCATAAAGGAGGAAATAAGGCAGAGGCAAAAAATTACAGACCGATAGCACTAACATCGCACATCATAAAAATTTTTGAGAGAGTGCTAAGAAGTAAGATCACAAAATACATGGAATCACAGCATCTCCATAACCCCGGACAACATGGTTTCAGAACAGGGCGCTCTTGCCTGTCGCAGTTGCTGGACCACTATGATATGGCATTAGATGCTATGGAAGACAAACAAAACGCTGATGTAATTTACACAGATTTCGCAAAAGCTTTTGATAAATGTGACCATGGTGTTATTGCACATAAAATGCGTTCAAAAGGAATTACCGGGAAAATAGGCAGATGGATCTACAATTTCCTGACTAACAGAAACCCAATGTGTAATAGTCAACAAAATAAAATCCAGCCCATCAACCGTGAAGAGATCAGTCCCCCAGGGTACTGTGCTTGCTCCAGTACTTTTTCTCATCCTCATATCGGACATAGACCAGAACACAACCTATAGCACTGTATCATCCTTTGCAGATGACACTAGGATTTTCATGAGAGTTGGCAACATAGAGGACACGGCAAACCTCCAATCAGATGTAGATCAGGTCTTTCTATGGGCTACAGAAAATAATATGGTGTTTAAACGAGGATAAGTTCCAGCTCATGCGCTACGGACAAAAATAAAATATAAAAACGGAAACCACGTACAAAACGCAGTCAAATCATAACATAGACGAAAAGACAATGTAAAGGATTTGGGTGTACTCATGTCGGAAGACCTTAACTTTAAAGAACACAATAAAGTAGCCGTCACAACTGGAAGAAAAATGACAGGTTGGATAACAAGAACTTTTCACACTAGAGATGTTATACCGATGATGATACTTTTCAAAACGCTAGTGCTCTCTAGAGTGGAGTACTGCTGCACAATGACAGCCCCTTTCAAAGCTGGAGAAATTGCTGACCTTGAGAGCGTGCAGAGATCCTTTACTGCTAGAATCCACTCAGTAAAACATCTAAATTACTGGGACCGACTAAAGAGCCTAAATCTGTACTCCCTTGAGCGCAGGCGGGAGAGATTCATAATAATTTACACGTGGAAAATAATTGAGGGGGCTGGTCCCAAACCTGCACACAGAAAATAACACCACATGAGACCAGAAGACATGGCAGGATGTGCAGAATACCCCGTTGAAAAGCAGAGGTGCAACAGGTACTCTGAGAGAGAACTATCAACATCATAGGCCCGAGACTGTTCAACACGCTTCCACTATACATAAGGGGCATAACTGGCCGACCCCTCACAGTGTTCAAGAGAGAACTGGATAAGCACCTCCAAAGGATACCTGATCAACCAGGCTGTGACTCATACGTCAGGCTGCGAGCAGCCGCGTCTAACAGCCTTGTTGATCAGTTCAGCAACCAGGAGGCCTGGTCGACGACCGGGCCGCGGGGACACTAAGCCCCGGAAGCACCTCAAGGTAACCTCAAGGTAAGGTAAGGTGTGTGTGTGTGTTGTGTGTTGTGTGTGTGTGTGTGTGTGTGTGTGTGTGTGTGTGTGTGTGTGTGTTCACCTAGTTGTGTTTTGCGGGGTTGAGCTTTGCTCTTTCGGCCCGCCTCTCAACTGTCAATCAACTGTTTACTAACTACTTTTTTTACACACACACACACACACACACACACACACACACACACACACACACATACTTCCCGGGGAAGTAAGGAAGTGTTTACTAGAATTGGATGTGACAAAGGCTATAGGTCCAGATGGAATCTCCCTTGGATACTAAAGGAAGGAGCAGAAGAACTGTGCCTCCCGCTCTCCATGGTGTATAACAAATCACTGGCAACAGGGAACTGCCAGAAATTTGGAAAGGCAGCTAACGTAGTCCCGATATACAAGAAAGGGGATAGACAGGAGGGCACTGAATTACAGACCAGTGTCCCTAACCTGCATACCCTGCAAGTTGATGGAGAAGATTGTGCGAAGAAAGCTAGTGGAACATCTGGAGCGAAAGAACTTTGTAACACAGCATCAACATGGATTCAGGGATGGCAGGTCCTGCCTCACAGGGTTACTTGAATTCTACGACCAGGCAAACAAAAATAAGGCAAGAAAGAGAAGGGTGGGCAGACTGCATATTTTTGGATTGTCAGAAAGCCTTTGACACAGTGCCACACAAGAGGCTAGTGAAAAAACTGGAGATGCAGGCTGGAGTGAAAGGGAAGGTACTCGTTGGATACAGGAGTACCTAAGTAACAGGAGACAACGAGTCAGTGTGAGGGGTGAGGTCTCAGATTGGCGAGACGTTACGAGTGGAGTACCGCAGGGGTCAGTCCTTGGACCTATACTGTTTCTGATATATGTAAATGATCTTCCAGAGGGTATAGAATCGTTTCTCTCAATGTTTGCCGATGATGCAAAAATTATGAGGAGGATTGAAACTGAGGACGATAGTAGGAGGCTACAAGATGACCTAGACAGACTGAGTGAATGTGTCCCAACAAATGGCTGTTAAGTTCAACCCGAGTAAATGCAAAGTAATGAAACTAGGTGGTGGAAATAGGAGGCCAAACACAGGATACAGAATAGGAGATGAAGTACTTTATGAAACGAACAGAGAGAAAGATCTAGGAGTTGATATCACACCAAACCTGTCTCCTGAAGCCCACATAAAAATAATAACGTCTGCGGCATATGCGAGGCTGGCTAACATCAGAACAGCGTTCAGGAACCTGTGTAAGGAATCATTCAGAATCTTGTACACCACATATGTAAGACCAATCCTGGAGTATGCGGCCCCAGCATGGAGCCCGTACCTTGTCAAGCACAAGACGAAGCTGGAAAAAGTCCAAAGGTATGCCACTAGACTAGTCCCAGAACTAAGAGGCATGAGTTACGAGGAAAGGCTGCGGGAAATGCACCTTACGACACTGGAAGACAGAAGAGTAAGGGGAGACATGATCACAACCTACAAAATCCTCAGAGGAATCGACCGGGTAAACAAGGATAAACTATTCAACACTGGTGGGGACGCGAACAAGGGGACACAGGTGGAAACTGAGTACTCACATGAGCCACAGAGACGTTAGAAGGAACTTTTTAGTGTCAGAGTAGTTAACGGATGGATGCATTAGGCAGTGATGTGGTGGAGGCTGACTCCATACACAGTTTTAAATGTAGATATGATAGAGCCCAGTAGGCTCAGGAATCTGTACACCAGTTGATTGACAGTTGAGAGGCGGGACCAAAGAGTCAAAGCTCAACCCCCGCAAGCACAAATAGGTGAGTACAAATAGGTGAGTACACACACAACACACACCACACACCAGGAAGCAGCCCTTGACAGCTGACTAACTCCCAGGTACCTATTTACTGCTAGGTAACAGGGGGCATTCAGGGTGAAAGAAACTTTGCCCATTTGTTTCTGCCTCGTGTTGTGAGTGAGTGCGTGCGTGCGTGCTTATTTGCTTGCGTGCGTGCGTGCAAGTGTAAGTCACGAAGAAACGGAGAAATTAACACATTGTGAATAATGTGAAAATATTCAACCGTGGAGGAGAAAATAAAAAGAAATGATTTGAGCGCCTTCGTGTTAATCAACACATCTTCAGGCGTACAACCACTTGTAAAGATTTGTTGATTAACACGTAAGTGCTCAATTCATTTCTAGTTGATTTTTTTCCTTCGTGGTTGTGTGTATTCACCTACTTGTATTCACCTAGTTGTATTTGCGGGGGTTGAGCTCTGCCCTTTCGGCCCGCCTCTCAACTGTAGACAAATTGTTACTAACTACAGACTAATTTTTTTCCCCACCCCCACACACACCCAGGAAACAGCCCGTAACAGCTGTCTAATTCCCAGGTACTTATATACTGCTAGGTAACAGAGGCATCCGGATGAAAGAAAACTTTGCCCATCTGTTTCTGCCGGCACCGTGATCAATCCCGGACCCTAGGATTGCGAGTCCTAAGTGCTGTCCACGTCTGCCACAGGCTCCTGTGTGTGTATATTATATATAATATATATGAATATATATATAATATATGTATATGTATGTCGTCCCTAGTAGCCAGAACGCACTTCTCGGTCTACTATGCAAGGCCCGGTTTGCCTAAAAGGCCGAGTGATTTTTTTTATTTTCAAAATATTGCTTCCAATAGGATTTTTTGAAATAATATTATATTAAAAACATAAATTATTGATTAGTTATGTTAGTTTAGGTTAGGTTAAGATAGGTTAGGTTGGGTTGGTTAGGTTCGGTCATATATCTACGGTAGTTTTAACTCAAACTAAAATAACTTAACTCACTCATAATGAAATGCATTGCTTTTATCATTTCATAAGAAGAAAATTTGAAAAAATATATAAATTCAGGAAAACTTGGCTTACTATGCAAATCGAGCCTTGCATACTAGGCCGAGTATCGAGCCTTGCATACTAGGCCGAGTACTGTATTCTGGCTACTAGTTCAACATATATATATATATTAATATATATATATATATATAATATATAGTATATATATATATACACATACACACACACACACATATACATAAAGACTAAGGGTTGTGGCCAACCTTAGAACAGAACACCATTTACATAACAATGACTGGCAAGTGGGGGCCGAGGTTGGTGAGGTATTCAACTCGGCTTCATTTTAAGAAATATGGAACTTGTGTAAAATATTAAGCACAGTCCTGTAGGAGAGGTTCGAACAGTAACGTTTTAACTGGTTACCACTTTAGCTGTTCATCATCTTCATCACTTAATAAACTGATTTTGCACAAAGGAATCACATTAGCGTTATGTATCAATGAGAAAATCAGTAGGAGCCGTGAGGGGGAGTCGATCCTGAATCCTTCCGATTTTCCTAAATTGATTTTTCAATACTTCCGCCAGGCATGACTAGGAGATCTTTTAAGGAGGTTCAAAAGAGAGTTTGATAAACATCTTAGAATGCCGTGATCACCGGGCTATGATACATACGCCACGGACTGTTCGTTGCGTCTAACAGCCTGGTTGACTTGAGCACCAACTAGGCGTGGTGAGAGACCGGGCCGCGAGGACGTTGACTCCCCGGAACTAACACAAGGTATCCCACAATGGCAAGATTATCCTAAGGCTGCTTTGTGAATCTGGTCCCAGGCTCGCAAGTGCTTGCGTAACGGCTTCGTGAATTTGGCCCCCAGGTTCGTAAGTGTTTGCGTAACTGCTTCGTGAATCTGGCCCCAGGTTCGTAAATGCGTGCGTAACTGCTTCGTGAATCTGGCACCTTGTCTACGTGCTTATAATGAGACTGAGAGAGAAGGCTGGAGGAAGCTCGACTGTCTGGATGATCTGAATGTTAACTTTGACTCAAGCAGGTATCAAGCGTTCTCTTCGTTTAGGATATTAAATATCCTTATTCCTGCTTTTCCCAGTAAATCATCTCGTACACTTTTTTTTTCAATTAAATAATTGGCGTCTGACAGCTGAGTGGACAGCGCTTCAGATTCGTAGTCCTGAGGTTCCGGGTTCGATTCCCGGTGGAGGCTTATCTTGAGATTATCTTGATGATTTCGGGGCTTTTAGTGTCCCCGCGGCCCGGTCCTCGACCAGGCCTCCACCCCCAGGAAGCAGCCCGTGACATCTGACTAACACCCAGGTACCTATTTTACTGCTAGGTAACAGGGGCATAGGGTGAAAGAAACTCTGCCCATTGTTTCTCGCTGGCGCCTGGGATCGAACCCAGGAACACAGGATCACAAGTCCCGCGTGCTGTCCGCTTGCCGACCGGCTCCCTTAGGTGGAGACAAATGAGCAAAATGTTTCTTTCACCCTGATGCCCCCTGTTACCTAGCAGTGAATAGGTACCCTGGGAGTTAGACAGCTGCTACGGGCTGCTTCCTGGGGATGTGTAACAAAAAGGAGGCCTGGTCGAGGACCGGCGCGGGACGCTAAGCCCCGAAATTATCTCAAGATAACCTCAAGATGGTCATGTTCAAAGGCTTTCGTGAAATCTTTGTTCGTTGATGTTGTGCTCGTGTTGCTTGGCACCTAAGATCATGCCAAATTTATCTAGCAATGAGAGAGCAGCACCTTGATCTAACCCCCAAGTTGTCTAGGGTTAACAAGGCTCCATGTGTTTCTCGAGATGTATAGTTATCACTCGTGTGTAGGTTCTCGTGGTGCCTGATGTTAGTGCTATCTGACACTAATTTGTTTTGTGTCAGCCTCACTACCCCTTCGTGGAGTGTTCCGCTCTTCTCTGTTATAAGTTTTAGTATTACTGGTACTTTATTAACTCTCGTGTTCGTGATGATATCCTCAAAATGCACCCAGAGTTTGCCAGTACAGGCTACTGATCACATGGCCCTGTATGACTAACCATCCTGTGTGATGGGGGAGTGTACATAGCTAGTTCTTGACACACTCTGTACTCCCCTTCACATGGTCTAGGGCAGCTTACCTGGTTGATGGGGTTCTGGGAGTTCTTCTACTCCCCAAGCCCGGCCCGAGGCCAGGCTTGACTTGTGAGTTTGGTCCAACAGGTTGTTGCTTGGAGCGGCCCGCAGGCCCACATACCCACCACAGCCCGGTTGATCCGGCACTCCTTGAAGAAAACAATCTAGGTTTCTCTTGAAGATGTCTACGGTTGTTCCGGCAATATTTCTTATGCTCGCTGGAGGACGTTGAACAGCCGCGGACCTCTGATGTTTATATAGTGTTCTCTGATTGTGCCTATGGCACCTCTGCTCTTCACTGGTTCTATTCTGCATTTTCTTCCATATCGTTCACTCCAGTACGTTGTTATTTTACTGTGCAGATTAGGGCCCTGGCCCTCCAGTATTTTCCATGTGTATATTATTTGATATCTCTCTCGTCTCCTTTCTAGAGAGTACATTTGGAGAGCTTTGAGACGATCCCAATAATTTAGGTGTTTTATCGTGTCTATGCGTGCCGTATTTCTTGATGAATAGAAATCCAGGAACTAGTGACCTGGGGACCCCGAGTCTCGCTCCCGGGACCTGGAACAGCAGGTCTCCTACACCACATCGCCTTCACAAGGATTGCTTTGCTGCATTTTCTTAATCTGACCTTTATTACATCTCATTCGGTTGTACCGTGTACCATTCACCAAGGCTCCTGGAGCTCCTCAAGTGTTTACTGAGAGGAGGAATATACCAGCACACTGGCCTCCAGCCTGGCCATTGAACGCCGACCTGCATGAAGCGAGACCGTCACTCTACCGTCCAGCCCAAGTGGTTGGCTAATTTCATGTTTTAAGATTTAAAAAATACAACCCA